>NT_177256.1:0-730 GCF_000188095.3 Bombus impatiens | reverse complement strand
TATAACGTAATGCGTTATAACGTTATACCATATAAAACAATACGTTATAACGTTATACCACATAACGCAATACGTTATGACGTTATACCATATAACGTAATACGTTATAACGTAATACCGTATAACGTAATGCGCTATAACGTTATACCATATAACACAATACGTTATAACGATATACCACATAACGCAATTCATTATAACGTTATACCATATAACGTTATACCATATGACGTTATGCCATATAACGAAATACGTTATGACGTTATACCATATAACGTAATACGTTATAACGTAATACCGTATACCGCAATGCGTTATAACGTTAAACCATATAACGTAATGCGTTATAACGTTATACCATATAAAACAATACGTTATAACGTTATACCACATAACGCAATACGTTATGACGTTATACCATATAACGTAATACGTTATAACGTAATACCGTATACCGCAATGCGTTATAACGTTAAACCATATAACGTAATGCGTTATAACGTTATACCATACAACGTAACACGTTATAACGTAATACCGTATAACATAATACGTTATAACGTTATACCAAATGACGTCGTAGCATATAACGTAATATGTTAAGACGTTATACCATATAACGTAATACGTTATAACATAATACCGTATAACGTAATGCGTTATAACGTTATACCATATAAAACAATACGTTATAACGTTATACCACATAACGCAATACGTTATAACGTAA
>NT_177255.1:0-234 GCF_000188095.3 Bombus impatiens | reverse complement strand
CGTCGTCCCATATAACGTAATACGTTATAACGTCATACAATACAACGTAATACGTTTTAACGTCATCCCGTATAACGTGATACGTTATAATGTTATACCATATAACGTAATAAGATATAACGTCGTCTCATATAACGTAATAAGTTATAACGTCATCCCATACAACGTAGTACGTTATATTGTCGTTCCATGTAACGTAATACGTTATAACGTCATACAATACAACGTAATACG
>NT_177254.1:0-1675 GCF_000188095.3 Bombus impatiens | reverse complement strand
GGCCAATGTGTTCAAGACTGCAGATTTTTCTGCCGGGAACATGACGTGGTCCCGTAATGCGTCCAGGTCTTTCTGGGTATATATTCCGCTCGTGGCCAACGACGAGGGTGCTGAATATCGCCACGTTTGGCGCACGTCCGGGCGGAGTTCCTGTGGTGCAATTGTTTCCATGGGTTTTGGTACGAATTTGTGCCAGAGTCCGTCGATATTGTATAGCGTAGGTAGTACTGCGCTACATTCTCTGTGGTTTCCGTGTTGCGTTAGGATGTGTGTTTTTGGAGTTAAAAATGCGCTGCGATTCCCTTGCCAAACGGGTAGCTCCGAGTAGCATTCTGTTGTATGTCGTACCTTTACTTGTACCGGAATGCATTTGACTATATGGACCGCTTCTCCTGCGATCAGGGCCATGTGTCCTGGAGTTTTTGTTATGATGTATGCAAATTCATCGGGCAGTAGGATTGCTAAGCTTAAAGCATTCTCTATTAATTTCTTCTGCGTGGTACATCTTTGTGTCAGTATATCATGGTATAGTGTTGTCATTTGTCGCTTAATATGTTTCTCTACGTAAATGAATTTTGAGTTGACATATGCGAATATGACCAAGTTTTCTACTGCTGTCTTGCTTTTGGAGATAAACGTATTTCCTCTTGTTGTTTCTAACAGGAATAATTTGGGATGTTCAGTGGATAGTAGGGTATATCCACACAGTGGCTGTTCTCCAGTTTTGGTCAGTGCAAATGTTACTTCCTGCGTTGTTAGTGCGTAAACTGGTTGTGCTGATTCCCTGTTGGTTTTTATTTCCTGGATCTTTGTAGCAATTCCTTCATATAGCACATCGTATTGATCAAATTTGCATGGTGAGGGTGGTTGTGGTTGCCAATAAGTGTATCCGTCTTCAGCGTCTAGACAGTTTCCTTCGCTAAAGGTACATACCGTTCCTGATTTCAGTATAATTTTGTTCGCCTCGATCCGTACTGGCACAACTGCTGATTTTAAACTTATCCTTACTGTGGCTTATACGACGACCTTTTCCCAGCTCCCATATGGGTCTACATACTGCGTTCCCTGGCAGCTGCCGTCGTCTGTTAACTTGTTGGCTAGGACAAGCGAGCTTGTTTCTGTTGCGTTATCCTTTAGGCCTACTATAAGGTTTTGTGGCCCGAGTGAAAACGTGCCGTCTTGGTGCATCCTTGCACATTGTTGGGCGGTTGTTTCATGGAGGTATTCGCCGAATCCGTTATGCACTGCCGACATGTGGGAGTGCATGCCGCAGTAATATATAATTCGAGTTATTTGCACCTTGCATTGCCTTACGCTGGTAAATTCGAATTCTGAGAGTTGCAATAGTTGAATATAAATATCTTGGGTTTCAGTCATCGCAGGCTGTATGCTGCAGTCACCGATGGAGTTTAGAGAGATAGTGGTAACGTTGAGGTGGTTGCCATTGCAGTCATATCCTACCAGGCCATATGCTATTTTGATGAGGGTAAGTACGATAACCAGGCGATTCATCTTCCTATTAACAATTTATTAAATCGTTTCTTACTCTCGAGTTTATTAGAAATAAGAATAACCTTTTATTATTATTAATATATATATATATAGAAAAGAAAATTTTATATCTATACGTTTTTTCTCTTTTTCTTTCCTTTTTCTTTCCCCTTTTTTTATTATT
>NT_177253.1:0-425 GCF_000188095.3 Bombus impatiens | reverse complement strand
TACGGTACGCATTAAGTGTTTTACAGTGGAGATAACCTTTCACGTTCCTTCACTTGCATTATGATATCATGATTGGTCGCGAGATCTTAAGCCAGGGTTTTGGTGAAACTATTACACGAAATAGTGTCGATATTTGTAAAACGAAGACTATTAGTGCCTGTAGTAAAACCTCCGAAGACGAGATCAATATCAATGCGGTTGACACTGACGTGGTTGGTAACGATAAAAGTCGGCTAATTTCCGTTCTCGAGAAATTCAAAAATTCGTTCATTACGGGCTTCCCACGTACTCGCGTAAGCACGGGCCAGTTAGAAATACGGTTAATCGATCCTAATGTCACCGTGCAAAGAAGTCCCTACCGACTTAGCGAAAAAGAGTGAAGGATAGTGCGTGGGAGAATAGACGAGTTAATTAGAGCAAAAATC
>NT_177251.1:17565-29023 GCF_000188095.3 Bombus impatiens | reverse complement strand
CTACGTCTCCCCGCGATTGGTCGAACAAACACCGTTGGAGCATATTTTCAATACTTTTTTCTCAATTTCCTTTAATTGTTTTCTTCTTAAGTTGTTTGATTGTGTCGGTTTTACATAATAAGCATATCTTAATTTGCGATTGTATCGTTGATTTTATCAATGCTAGAGAGGTTATTGGAGTTTTCAGTACTGTCAAATCTTGTCCGTTTGATAGACCGGTTTATTTCTAGTAGTATCAATTTTAAGGAGTGTATCTGTATTTTCAGTAGCTTGATTTGATCGAATGATGCAGCCTATATGTTACTGATTTTTTTAATTTAAAGTAGCTGTATGCACTTACAGCTTCTTCTGATGCAATACCTAATAAGTTGATGTTATCGCTCTCCGTATTCGTATAGTTTCTTGCTAAATATCCCTTTTATTAGCATAACAAACATTTGAGTGCTTTGAAGGATGAAAAAATCCAATGAACGGCATTTTCGTGTTCCATTTTGATTATCTCAGGTAGCTTGTGAATCTGATCCGAGTAAATGTAAATATATCTATGAAAACTGAGAATGTGTGAAGAATTTTTCTCAATCATGTTTGCTCTTAGGAATATTATAAAGGAGCCCTTGTGCATATTCAAATTGCAATAATGTTTTCAAGTAGCATATGTAGATATCATTGGATAGACGTTGGACAGTATGATTATCTTGCACTTGTTTAATAACTGTCGAACTTGGAGACTCAATCCATTTATTTCGATGATAGCGTAGTTGTTGGTAATTTCTTTGGCTATTCCTTTGACAGCAAGAAAAACGCAAATTTTTTTATTGGAGATTCTTGAAATAAAACGTACATTTCTTGGGTTTGTCATTTTCCTAATTGCAAATGCATAGTTTTTTCTTTGAATTCTGTCTTTGGCTTCGATAGCTATAGCTTTATCTTTTTTTTTTGCTAAGCAGCCACCCTGAACGACGTTCTTGTAACCGACGATTGACTGTAGGAGATTGAATGGAAACGGTACCTATAGGTAAATGACTTCCGTAATCAGAGGCCATTTCACAATTTTCCTGTACCGAGGTGCAATTTATCTAGTGAATGTATATTACTTTCAGTCACTCACTGATCACTAATCACTAGTATTTTAAATTCACAAACCGTATATTACTATGGAATCACTTCGACAATTAACCGAATGCACAAAACTTGCGGAGAAAAGAGAGCATTACTATTTAGTTAGTATTATTATTTAATGGAATAAAGTATTATTCCATTAAAATCTATGAAACTCTGTTTACGGTCAGTATGCACAAGTCTGTGTTATATTACTCTGCGCTATCATTTATCCTTGTTGTTGCTACCACTAGTGAGCAATTTGATTTAACTAAAGTCATGACGAATTATTTAATCAAACATAACGAATGCTGGGTAATAGGATGGGAAGGTAATATGAAGGAGGATGGTTACAGATAACAAGGACGACTTAAGACGAGGCGACGCGCGACGAAAGAAAGACATAATCCGGATTACGCTTTCGTTTCGAGGATGGTAGATTCTTAATTATCGGATTTGGAAGTATATGAGTATTTATGTATATATGCTAGTTGAGTCTAATGGAACTGGGACTCAATTAAAAATTACATGACCCGGGATTAGAATTCCAATAAAGTTTCAAATTATTGTTCAGTCACCCAGATACAGAAACGATTATATGTACTTACTATGTATACGTATATGTATAGCAGATATCGTCGGTTTGCTGGAAAAGTAACATGACCGAAAGAAAAGTGAATTTTTCAAGAAATTGGGCTCAAGTAGAAAATGTATCAATTAAATTAATCAACCATCTAACAGTGAAAAATCTATTTTCCTTTACGATTTAGCTGAAAAGCTTTGAATTTTGGGAGTCTCTAATAAAAGATGGTTTACGCGTATTGTTTAGTATTAAGGAAATGATTAAAATATATATTACTCTCTATGTATTATATAATCGTAATTTTATATAATCGTATTATTACCCATCATTCGTAAGACTCGCATAAGGACTTAATGGCTAATATGTACATTAATTTGCTCCGGTTTAAATTACTCGAAACTTTCAGACTACAAATTCAAATATATTCCCTACTCTGCTATAACAAGAAAACGAATAACAAATCAGCCATTTTTCCAACCATTCCATTCGTTTTAAGCAATGTTTAACGTGGTTATTGAAAGAATTAATGGTTTGCATATTGAATGTGATTAAGAACGAGAAACAGCAGAATTTTTACGCTTTTAAATTTTTTTATCTTTTTTAATTTTCAAGAACAATGAACATATATGTGCATACGTGTGTGCACAGTAAAGAACAGAACTGAACCATTGTTAAGAAATTTTATGTGAATCGTTATTTATCGTTTACTTTTTATAAACACTTACATAGATCTGTCCAACATGGATAAAAGGATAAGTGATTTCTCCTCTAAAATAATAAATATATTATTAAAGATATGAGGACGACCGATAACATTATCGCCGCAAGACGAACGAAGAATTGTGTGTCTTATCACATCTGATAATGTTTCATCTATCAGTATAGCTGCAAAATTATTGAAACAATAGGAATACGGATAAGCAAATGAACAGCTCGAAGAACTCTTAAAAAAGCTGATTTTAAAACTATTGAAAGAAAGAAGAAGTCAATGTTGTCGAAGAAAAATATCAAGTTTCATTTGTCATTTGTCAAAAAATATCAAAATTGGAAAATTGCTGATTGGGAACGTGTAATTTGATCGCACGAAACAAAAGTTAACAGAATTTTCTCCGACAGAATCTCATGGTACTGAATTCGCAGAGGCGAATCTCTCAAACCGCGACATGTGAAGCAAACGGCAAAATATGAAGGTGGGTCCATTATGTTCTGAGAGAGCTTCATTGCTTTTGGGGTTGATCCACATTACATCGAATTATTTGATCCGTGATATTATGAACCAATACACATAAAAAAGATATTTTGTAGCAGTACCGTTTACATGCTGTTGAGAATATGCCAATTGCTGAACAATGTCTAATATTCCAACATGATCGAGATTCGAAGCATACAATCACAAGCGTACAGGAGTGGTTTAAAAGACGCAAAAATTTTTGGCTTCGGAATGTCCCGCTCCAATCCCCAATCTCAACCCAATTGAGAATCTATGGTGATTAATGAAGAGGCGTCCGCGAATACGATGCACCGTCGACGTCAATTATAAAATTGGAAAACAGAATTCAGAAACACTGGAAAAAATATCTTCAGAATATCATGAAACAATATAGCATTACAAGGCGAATTAATTAATACATTAATGTAGTTTTAAAAGCGGAAGGGTTATGGACAGGATATCGAGAATATATTTATTCTGAAATGTTGCATTATTAAAAAGGTGGTGTAAAATTGAACCATTAATTTTTTTACAAATTAAAAAAAGCAGATTATTATATCAATAACGTTTACATTTACTGTAAACATGACATTGTACATATCTTTTCTTTCATTTTTGTTCTTACTTATAACAATAAAAAAATGATGTATACAGAAACTGCGATTATTGGTTCAGTTATACTCTTTACTGTATATCTTTGTGGGAACGAAAAGCACTTTGTTTTTTCTTAAAACGATAGTTCATTGAAATTTAAAGATAACGTTTCTGTCCACAGTTCAAGTTCCAAATTTTGCTTCACATGTTATAATATATGACATATATTCTTACATATATAACAATAAAATATGATAAATAGATGACCCAAGCCGATTTTAGAATGCGTCACATATACGTGTAATGCAGGGATAGTGGAAAGCAATTAATTCGTCACATATGTGTGACGCGTTAAATAGCTACATAGTTAAATACCTACATTTGCCAACTACGCAACGTTACAGTAAAAAAGTTAATAATGCACCATGCAAATGAAACAGGAATAAAAACGAAAAATGCACGGTGAAAACGAACAACAGAATTTGTTGCATATTACGTACTGTCTTTAAAATGCTTGAATTTAAAAGTTTGAATGGGAAATTATTGTACCGTGAATATTGTATCAGGGCAAAATTCGTCTTCCATTTCCCATGCGTTTTAAATAAACTTTTTCTCTCTTTTCTCTCTGCCTCTATTGGATTAAAAAACTTTTTTAACATTCATTTAATCAAACCGAGCGAAATATTTTCCAAAGTTACAGGGATATCGAATTAACGTTTAATTATTTTAACGGGCAATTTGCAATTTCTATAATACAATGCAATTGTATGTGAGTTGATGATACACTTATGTGTAATTTTCTACGTTTGCGATACAATTACTATACAGCCACTTGCAATATGGAATACAATTGTCACGATATAAATGTACTTGATACCAATTACTTAACAAACAAACTGAATCCTTCGTTTCATTTCGTTTGTTTCAAAGTAGATGAGATTTTAACTTTTTTACAGTATCTTTGCCAAACGAAACATTTATTTGAGAAAACAAATAATGTTACAAATACGAAAGAGTTCGAACATGCTTGCTGTTAATAGCAACAAAGAATTTCGGTAGTTTCGAACAAAAAATACGTTATAGATAGTAAACGATGAACAAAATAGTAAAAAAAAGAAACAAAAAACTTTTATTTTTCAATGCACTTACTTAACATGGCAAATTTACAAACTCCCCAGATACTTCACATGGTTCTAATAACAACGAACTTCCGTTCTTGTGAAACGCGGCAAAGTAGATGTAATGAATCCAAGAGGGCTTCTTAAGCTAGTTGAATGTTTATCATAGTCAAGTAAATATTTAACAATACTACGAGTAAGCTTTTAACCTGTAGATATACACCGAGCGTGGGTCATGAATCTGCTGATTTATAACGTTATACTATATGACTAAACTAATTTTTAAATGACTAAAAAAAATGGCATGACTTCGCACGTAGTATAATTGTATGATGTAAGTTATTCGTTATTTTATTTTTTAAATTCTTGGAATTAAAGTAGGAAGCTCTTCTTCTCGAAAGGATCTGAAAGAGAATCTTTTCATTTCGTTTCGTTTTTCTGAAAGAAGTACATACTTTGGGAAAGAGACAAGATTTTCAAAAATGAGATAAAAAAAAAAATAAAACTGATCATGTGGAATCGAGTAAAAGCCATAAGGTCAAGTCGTAATATTATGACTATATATATACATAGTAGCTACTTGTACAACGTAATGTAATAAAACGTGTTAGGAGGTTGACTATTCCGGCAAGGCACTCAGTGCGTTGAGAATCGAAATAAGTTAAACTTGTTGAGTAACTGTTTGATTGTTCATTCTGAGATGAACAAAGAACTAATGGAAATGACACATAAGAGACAACATTGCTTTCCAGAAAGCATTTCCTACTTTTTCAAAAGATTTATGAAAGTAGGTCAGAAGACATCAGCACGATTAAAATTGATTTTAAATCGCGATTGACTTTATATCGATTTGTTGAACGTGTTGTTGAATAACCCTAATCTTCTTACAAATGATTAAAAAAAATATTTTATTACCTTTGGTTTTTTCGTAAAATTACACCCTACACAATCTAACGATAGAACCAATTCGATGGTATCTAAGTATCGAAGTACTTGAACACGATGCTCCTTCTTCCGGTTAAACAGTTTCTGTTTCAACGACCGGAGAAGTAGAATCGGCCGTTCCTCTTGAACAGGCAGATAACGCTGAAAACCAATAGACGAAGGTTGGCCGACAATTTTTTGGAGATCCGGTCCGGTCCCGTAGCTCGTGAAAGGTATAAAGATAACGGGTCGTTCGAAATGACATACGCGACGCGTACGTCTTACGGGTCACCATCGTCCCACGTAAGAACTCGCTGCGATAGTTGGAGGCTGACGGCTGGCGTTCGTCCGCGCGGCCGCCGACTCAATGTACCAGAGCAAATCGCTGACTTATGGCTTGAAGTCGTAGCTTTTTTCATAAACCCCCAGTCAACCCCCAACCTCACGTCTCTTTTACATTGTACCCAGATTTCAGCGATTAATTTTGCCCCATTGTGTCGTGGCGCATCTCTCGCCACCGCCAACCTGTCCACCCACCGCTCTCCTTGCTCTATATCTCTCCTTTACTTGATCGCTCTTTCCACCTAGAATCCCTCTCTCTTCGTTCTCCGCGCTGCTACGTGGTAGCAAGCGTTTTCAACCGCGGACCAACCCTCACCGACACATCCTCTCGACTCTTCCCGCTGCCGCTGCGATCTACAGTCTATGCCTACTTGCTCTCTACAGCTGCACAGTCCGCATTGTCATTGGCAAACAAATCTCAATGGTAGTATTAAAAGTATCCGCTCTAATGGAACCTAGTATCCGTTCTACAAAAATTCTCGTTCCATCTGTACGTGGTTCCCTTTCCACCATCTCTCCTTCTGTCTGTCTGTCTGTCTGTCTGTCTCTCTTTCTCTTTCTCTTTCTCTCTCTCTCTCTCTCTCTCTCTCTCTCTATCTATCTATCTATCTATCTATCTATCTATCTATCTATCTATCTATCTATCTATCTATCTATCTATCTATCTATCTATCTATCTATCTATCTATCTATCTATCTATCTATCTATCTATCTATCTATCTATCTATCTATCTATCTATCTATCTATCTATCTATCTATCTATCTATCTATCTATCTATCTATCTATCTATCTATCTATCTATCTATCTATCTATCTATCTATCTATCTATCTATCTATCTATCTATCTATCTATCTATCTATCTATCTATCTATCTATCTATCTATCTATCTATCTATCTATCTATCTATCTATCTATCTATCTATCTATCTATCTATCTATCTATCTATCTATCTATCTATCTATCTATCTATCTATCTATCTATCTATCTATCTATCTATCTATCTATCTATCTATCTATCTATCTA
This sequence comes from Bombus impatiens, assembly GCF_000188095.3. Classification (NCBI taxonomy): domain Eukaryota; kingdom Metazoa; phylum Arthropoda; class Insecta; order Hymenoptera; family Apidae; genus Bombus; species Bombus impatiens. The sequence continues at coordinate 22,122 of NT_177251.1, read as the reverse complement.
TCTATCTATCTATCTATCTATCTATCTATCTATTATCTATGTATCTATCTCTCTCTCCACCCTTTGTTTCGTACGCTAACCGTTTCTCCCTCTGCAGCACACAGTGCTCTTTGCAGAGATCGTGCGCGTGTCCGTCTGTGAGTGCGTGTTGCAGAGAGTGGGGAGCACGTGCACGCGACCTGAGTCGAACGCATGCGAAAATTTCTGCTAACGTCGGGATAATTACTCACTGATAGTCGCGTGGTAATTGTCTGCTGTAATCTATGGTTAAACGTAAGTGGTGGAGTAGCGGATAGTACGTGGGCGTCGATAGACAGCTCGATCTCGAAGGACTCTGTGATTATTACGTTGCCGTCGACTGTTTCGCTTCCAAGCTGCCGTCAGACTCCAGAGAAATCGATTTTCCAGGGAATCGCGTGTTGCGGAAGGTTAGCGATTGTGACACGTACGACGCACGTTCCCAACGAGTTCACGAGTACAGAGATAATTATCTGCGCGTATTCTTTATCTCTTTATTATCTTTATTACCTTGTTTTTACGTTAATCGCATCATTCCTTATTGTAAGATTTATTAATATTATAATATATAAATTCAGTGAGTTGTTAAGAACTGTATTCCGTTGGATGAATATCTTTCTTTTCTCTAGAATTATCCACACTTATTTTATATGAAGCGTAGAATGAAATCTCTTTCCTCGTCTTAAAAACTATTAGCTGGTTCTCGATGCTTCCACCGTAAATTAAGATAAATTACGTAAATGATCTACATTTTTATATACTTTCCATATACATATGTATATAAATACATAAACATATGCAGTCTAATAATTACACAGTTTCATGTTTAAATAACATCGTGCTAGAATTTAGAATGACTAACATCGATTCAAACAGTAATCGACGCTTTAGTACCCGTAATATATCTGACGCAGAAGTGTAAAGACTCTTTGATTATGGCGACTTATCGCTCGGGGGTGCAATGGCAGTTGCCCGTAACCATTGTTTCCACCTTCTTCTCCCGAAATGTCGACCCATTGTTTAGATTTTTGCGCGAGAATCGAGGCGATCTTAATATGGGGAGATGCTTGACGTAGTTTGAATGCACGAAGGAAAGCATTCTTAGCTCTTCTACCACTGCCTTGTGCCGTTGCTTGTCGTAAGAAAGCAGAGAACAATAATCCCTGTTTCTTTCTTTTCTACGTTTTACGAGCGAATAAGTATGAATCTTTTGAAACTAAGACGCGGTTTTCTTTTCTACGAATTCGCTACAGCTCCCCTCAAACATTATTCACTTCGTTGTATCTATGATAAGAATTGTGTTAATATCTTCGACAGCCCGTTTTCTTTATTTCTTATATTATGCCACATGATAAGAAGAGAAGCATCCAATATTCTGGCGGCTTATAGTTTTCTCCGAGAAAAGTAAAAACTGCTTAATCGACGATGTAAGCTTTGAAAGCAATCTTTTCGGTGTAAAAGTTACCATTGTGCTTATGAAAACCTGAAATATGAAATTGAGTAAGCATCCAGAATTGAATTATTAGAAATACATCAAACTGCCGGATGACGCTTATTCATTAACCGTAACCTATGTTGATCGATTATTTTGCATTCGTGTCAAACGGTGAACGGTATCATAAGCTCGTTTAATCTTCCAGTTTATACTTCCATATAAGTATTTTATTATATAAGTATTATATAACATAGTATATATAATAAGTGTTATACTACATAATTCTTATACTTTGAAGTTACCAGTTTGATAGTACTTTATCTTTTATAGTCTTGTATATATGCATACGCTTTTATATATATGCATAACGCATTTTGCAGTTGTATTCGTTTCAACTTTGGATTTCAAAACTTCAACATCACCTTCCTTCGTTCCCACTTCTCCCCTTTTTCATAGAAGACACACAATATACATGGGTAAGAATCATTTCATAAAAATCCCTAAGAACAGAACGGACAACAGGAAGTAAAACTTACTCGGGCTCGATTATCGAAGTCTCCGGGAAGCGAGTAAATTCCGAATAGGTCGTTCAACGACAGCCATAGTGGGACCGATGAATAGTGTAATTGCGCCTCTGTCTTCTTGCTCTTTCGTATATGCGGCTAGGTTCAATATCCATCCACGGGAATACAGATGCAACTTCCCATAAAACGTCAGGATCTCACCGAGATTGAGATCATAAGATAGCTGACGGTTTTGCCGAACTGATGCGATGCACATGACTTCAGATCAGTATCACGTTCGCAATGTTTCTGTATAAACATAAATACTGTCGATATAATTTGCCACATTAAAATTTATCCGATAATTTCTAGACATCGCGTTGTTACTTTCATTTTAATCACTTTATTTATTGCATTGAGTAAAATCAATCTATTAGTCACGGAATCCGTTATAATAATTAAATCGTTCGATTTCAAATGCACTAACCAAGAATTTTCTACAATTGCGAAAGTGCAATAAAAAATGGAAAATTCGTTAATACAGAAATTATCATGTCCAAAGGTTAACTAGTCTTCAATATTTTTTGAACATTTCGAGTTTTAAAGTTATTGTGTTTTTCATATTTTTCCTCTATGATCCTCGATCGTAATTCCAGATATTTCTTTTTTTTTCTTTTTATTTATTTGTTGAAATTACAATCAATTCTCGATTACAAATTACTGAGAATTTTCAGTAATTTTTCTGGCGTGGCGCAGTGACATGGCTGTTTATTTACAATAAGTTAATACTTATTATAGATAGGTATAATTTATAAGTGTTATAAGTTAGTGCATATGCTTAATTTGGATAACTAAATGAATCTAGCGTTTAGATCGTAATTCCAGATATAAAACAAAATACTATAAACCACAAATACCTATATCCACGATTTGGCGTCTACGTGAAATAACTTATTTCGTATTGTATTAAAAAACATGAAAGTAATAACAATAATAATTTTGAATATCGTGTTTGTCTTTAATTTTTTCTCAAAGACGTTACTCCTTAACATTCCAAGAGAATCGAAACGCTTGAACAACGTTTTTCACGAGAAATTACGGAACATTTCCAGAAACGATGATAAAGGAACTCAATTAAGCGAATCCAAGTTCCTCAACAAAAGTAGTCCGGTAGCGGTTTGAGTTGTCGAATTAAAAAGGAGTCTAAAGGATAAAACATTCCGCGACAGAAAATCCGAGAGTTCGATCGCAGAGAAACGAAGAGGAAAAGAAAAAAGAAAAGAAGAGGATGACGTAGATATTGGTATTGATTCGATCGGCTCTCTATTGTTCGTTCGTAGTTTTCCGGCCGCTCTCTCAGGGTTGATCAGACGACAATGGGCTTGTTAATTAAACAGGACAGTCCTTCTTACGCGTTACCTGAAACCCTCAGAGTTCATGGGTGTCCTTTAACTTACCGCGACACAGACAGAAAGCTCTTATGCAAACCGCAGAGTCCGAGCTGCTCCGAGTCGGAAGAAGCTTATTATGGTCATTTGCCTTCCCATTTAAGTGAGCGTACTGAAAATTGTCGTCAACCCTGAAACGACGATGTTGGTACTCGGCAATGACAAGCCAACTACCCCGTCGTACAATGTACTATCGAGTTCCTAGTAAAACGAATCCGTAAAACTATATATATAAGTTACTACCAGACACACCAGGTCTTCGGCGGTTGCTCCCTTTCCAGATTTTAAGTGAGTCGTTTACCTACAATATCCAGCACACTAATCGTTGCTTTGCTTGATATTCAATCTTTAAGAAACACAAATTTCAAGATGAACAACCAAGTTCTTATTAGAAGTCCTGGTAAAAATTATTTAAATTAAATTTGAAATTCTCATTTTATCGATAAACTTTACACATATACGACATTTGTTAAGTAGTTTCAGCTCGTTTCATTATCCTTAAATCAAAATTTTGTTGATTTAAAATTTGCACGTAACGTTCTTGCCGCAATCGTAAAAATCATTTTTGACATATATATATAGTTATATATATTACAAACGATAAGTTTAACTAGTGATTAGATTAAAGAATAATAAGTTTAACGAATAATAAGAGTAACGAATAATATATTTTACGAATAATGAATTTAATTAACGCTATTAACAATGTTCCAGGGTTCAAACGAATCCACGGCCAACGGGATAACTCTTTACTATGCGTAGAATAATTTTAAACACGATTCAATAACGAATCCGCGGTCGACGGGATGATAGATGAACGTACTCACAAAATCTAAGTCGCACGCGTAATATTCACTGGTCGTAAGGAGTTACTCTTTTCATCGATGAGATCGCGAGCGGGAATGACTTTCCCGTGCCGATGATGCCACAGAGGAAAACTATATTGGCTCAGAGGAAAACTATGACGGGGTGTGTCTAAGGACACGAGGTCATCGGATTCGTCGGGGAAAAGCCTTCGTTCAGAAAGTAAGTGAAATTGGCGTTGCTGCTAATTGGTCAATCTCCATACCGGTGGTTAGAAAAAGATGGTAGCCGCCCTCGAGGGAAAGTTGCTAGTGGGAGACGCCGTTCGTTGAAAAATAGGTCCCCCCTT
>NT_177251.1:2990-17212 GCF_000188095.3 Bombus impatiens | reverse complement strand
ATAACTGCAATTGTTCAATTACAGCGATAGTAGACTCTAGGTTACAATGTTGCAGGATTATCCAAAATTCCAAAGGCTCCGGTGTTCTTTCATCTCCGACATATATATAGTAACTGATGGATTCTTAGAGTAAGGACAAGTGATGATGGTAGAGTTCAAAGTTTAATGTATTTTAATAAGTGATATTCAATAACAAAAGGACCGACTACAATATCATCGCACGCCGACTCACACTCCGTATCAGCTCAACTCACACTCTGCTTCTCGACTGACTCTCTGGCCGTTGTAGCATTCTATTGTCTTTTGCTAGGCCCACCGCACACGTGTTCTACAGACGCTCGTAGCCAGGGTCACGTAGGTCTTTTCGGCGAAGCTATTTGTTTGAAGGACCCGGTAATGCATTGATGGAGCCGACAGCGTCTTGGCCCTCGCGACATTGTCTGTAGTTAGCTCGACGTTTCTTAGGCCCTTCTCCCCGATACTACATATATATATATATATATATATTGATATATATATATATTGACATATATATTTTGACATATATATGTCAAAAATGATTTTTACGATTGCGACAAGAACGTTACGCCCAAATTTTAAATCAACAAAATTTTGATTTAAGGATAATGAAACGAGCTGAAACTACTTAACAGATGTCGTTCCAGTAAAATGGAAAAAAGAATTGGAAGTAAATAAAGGAACATCTGCGTCAGCATTTTTCTCGATTTGGAAAGTGAACAATCGTGGGAAAAGCGATTGCGGGGATCGAAATGAGGTTCGCGTCACCTTCCGTTCACGCGTCACAAAGCGTTGAATTGATCTATCCCGCGCGTGAGAAGTCGATCGGCCATAAAGTTATTAATTTCACCCCCATTTTACTTTTTCTTCTTTTGCTTCAACCTGTCTTGCAGAACGGTAAAACTGTGAGTCGGAAGTCATCAATTTGACATGTACCTTGTACTAAACCGATGAAATCCAATGATAAATTATTATTCTTGGTATTGATGATTTATACGCCTTGAGGTGTCAAGCAGTGAAATAAAATCCAAAGAGACGAATCTCAGAAACATCGCATTTATTATTTTCAAATTTGTATCGATTTGTAACAAACTTATGACGAAAATATCCCCGTTTCTGTCATCCGTCGATCACTTTTAAAATATGAAGACATAATAGAAATATTATAATAAGTGATACTACAATGAATAATACAGTCATATACATGATATTATTAAAAAATTGTGCGTAGTCAGAGCACCCTATATGTTTCAATATTTGAAAGAACTAAAATAGGAAACTTTAGGGAAATATTTAATCCAATTAACACCTGACTGATTTATTTTAGACGTTATAAAGCTATGTATCTATAATAAAAGTCTATAATAAAACGGGATCTGCAGTAAAGAAATGATATAGAGAAATAAGGAAATTTCAAAGAGAATATTTTCAGTACATACGCGGCCGGTAATTTTGCGGAAAATTAAAAATTGGAAATAGTAAGTTTGTTGCAAATAAAAAGAATTCTTTTTCCCGTGAAGTCATGATTAATAACCAGAAAACAGACCAGGAGAAAAGCATAAAATTACATAAACGACCCTTGATACGATACACCATTGTAGGTAAACATTCTTTTCTGTACGTTATTTCAAACGTTATCATCTCATAAGCTTTAATAACATATTTATTTTATAGAGAATCGTTGAAATGCATACGACGGAAATTTCGCTGAAAACTTGAAATCGGAAGTCAGTTGAAAATTAAAAGGTTAAATAAGCCGGGAATCGTTACTACACAATGTCCTCTTGTAAATTTCAATAAAAACACGCCCCTAAATAATCCTGGAAACGATCTTTGCCCTTTAAACGTCCGGCACATTTATGGTGGGTTTGCCGGACGAAACGCAGTTGCAATTAATGTTTACTCGAGTAAATTAATTTATTTGACTATCTTCCTTAGAAGGAACAATAAAGTGTATGTTTTTTCACCGGTGCGGCGCAGTGACTGTGTTCACCCACGCGTGCTGTGTAATTTCCTCTTCTAGTTTATAGGAAACGTAGAAAGGGGAACTTTGTCTCTCGTTCTGCCGCGCACATTGTGTAACAGGAGCGAATTTTCAAAGAAAAGACTCTCCGTGAAAGAGAAGTTTTATATTGCACCGGCTATGTAATGTGAGAAATCATAATTATGCGTTTCTCCCGGCAACAATAGCTGCTTACGTGTCGCGATCGTGTGACTTTTAACTATGTACTACCACCATCTCCTTCTCTTTTTCCAATGTTACGAATTGTTAGCACACGAGTCGAGCAATCGTTATTCAACGTCAAAATATTTCCTCTTTTAAATATGTATCCTTCCAACATAATACAAATATTGTATTATGCAAATATTAACTATGTTTGTTCTTCTTTCTTTCTTTTCTGTTTTATAAAGCTGGCAGTTAATAAGACGGAAAACGAAGGACGAACGCGTCTCTCGTAGATGGAATCTCCCTCCTAGCCGGATGATTAATTTTTCTTTTTTGTTTCATCCTCCAATTTGAAAAAATGATGAAATATCTGTTTTCAAAGAGCATAAATTTTGCAATAACGCAGTGTCCGTTGACCAAGTCTTTTTCGTAATTTGCGAGAAATATTAGCCTGCGAAGTGAATATTTCGTGCCGTTCAATATTTAGTAAGGTAAATATTAAATAAAGCTGTAAGCTTGCAAATGAATATTTCAAAGGCAGAAATGTTTCGAGAATCGATATGATTGACGTTCTCCGTTCATGTACTTATTACGAGAAAAATGCATATAATTACACAATATGCATAATCGAAATAAATGAAGTAATGACCTTTTTATTCGATTCTTTTATTCTTTATCGAGATAATATAGTATGTTGCACGAAGACAGTCATTGTTTAAACACTGTTTAGCATGAATTTATTCAATTTCTGTGATATAATTTCGAATAAATTTCAAGCATAAACTGAAACATGGTTAGACACATTTTGCTTTTTATCGCGAGACATAATTCGATTACAATCAGTGATAGTCGTTATTAATATTTCGTGAAGATCGTTTAACCCAATTTTGTCTTACTGGCGGTAGGTCGTAATCAACTTACTTCGTAAATTTTCAAGATCTATAAGGCTCATCTTTTCTTTTTTGCGATCAGTTTTGCGATCAGTTTCGCGTTCATTTTGGTATTAAATTCAAAGCGTCGTTCTTCAAATCAAATCCTAATTAACAATTGCTTGGACGCAAGGTTTGCGACAATCCTTGATTTTTCCCCTTAGCTTTCAAATAATATGTCAACAATCATACCGTACGATATTTGAACAAAATCAGCCCTTTTCTCGAAATTCAGGTGCTCTTTGCACCAAGTTGAAGGAAATAAAAAAATAATTGTGGCTGCGACGAATCGAAGACAGCTCGAGAATGATCTCAGCGGTCAAGTTTGTCGCGAGACAGAAGGTTTCAAACTATCCGCGACAAGGTCGGAGCTAAGGGATGGGTTCAGAGTTAAAATCCGACGAGATAATATTTCGATGATATGCCGAACCACGTCACAGCTGCGACACACGAGCGACGGTCCCTCATCTTGCGTCATACAAGATTGTTAAAGCTGAGATCGGAAGGAGAGATTGCGGGAAGCTGGCTGTGCAAGGCCGGACCTGGCGTGAGGCTAGTAGTGAAACAGCTGGCACATACTGGCGATGGCGACAGCCCGCCCGTCACTAACTCAACCTGGATACACACGCGCCATGTGCGCCAGATACAAACTTCATTGATGTTGGGTGAAAAGAACGACTGAGACTTCCGTTATGCCGACGACGCCGCTGCCTTCGCTCGCCTTCGGACGCTCTCTCAGACTTGTTCCGCTGGATTAACACCTTCACCACCACCACGAAAAGAAGATGCTACGCTGGTACTTGTCAATTGCTCTTTTCAATCTTTCCTTCCGGTTGATATATCAACGATAAATAACCAAACAACAGGTCTCAGTATGAAGCGTGCGTTTTTTCTTGATTCAAATATATATGCGTTTCTCTTACTCATTAAGAAAAGTACATAGTTTTCCCATCGAAATTCACAATGTCTCTGGTAGATACTACTATCTTAAAAAAATGTTGTTCTCTTCCAGATTCTATAAAGTATGGAAAATTCTACGGAATAAAAGCAATGTCCACTTCAACAAGCGTTTTAACGGTTAACGGTTTAAAGAACGAAATTCTGTGGCTGTTGTTCGCATTGTATTACAATTAATAATATATTTTATAACAAATTTTACCGGAATTGTATAGAATGTTAAATTTATATGTATAATAAACCTATATTCACAGATGGGTCGGCAATTTTTTCCAAAATAACAAAGGACTCTTAACACTTTCCCGTCGCATCGTTGGTGTGACACGCAAAATGAATCTCACATTTGTTTTAATAAATGCCTTTGCAAAAACAACTTCGCATGTGCACAGCTCGCGACTTTAATTATACATCGTACTGTCGTCATCGTAATGAAAAGTGTAGATAGGTGAAACTTCCCATTTATTTTACCTACAAAACTCTGCTTTAGCCGGCGACTTCTCACAGTAGATTAGGCACATGCTTTGGTCAACCACGATCCTCGTTATCAGAATAAAAACAAAGGGGGATCTTCTCATTTCATGATTCCCCATTCAATAGTGCGAGAAATAATGAAATAATGCGAAAAATCTCTCCCATAATCGCCAATATCTATCTTTTCCAGCTAACATCGAGTAAATTGAAATATTCCAGTTTATTGATTTTACAATTATTCAATGGTAAACCGTTTTCTATTTATTTCTGTTTCTTCGCTCAAGCTATTTATTTTCCTAGCTTTAACGAATTACGAACAATTAAATTTATGCATTTTATTTCATTAGTCGTGTCCATTAATCGTTTTTTACAATGTAAAGTTTAAGTCTAGTTGCACTCATTAAGTCATCGATTAATAGCAATTGCAAGTTGTATCGAATAACAGTAATTAATGTCTTAACAGCAATGAGTAAATAATATTCGTATAATTTTACAAGGACTTCTTTGCCCAAGTTAAAAGGTACAAAAAACCAGCATATATATACTATACATTCAATTTCAAAATGTTTTATCATGTTTAGGAAAATGATATATTTAAATTTAATACTAGTTTAAACGATATTTATAAATATTTGAAAAAAATATGGAAAAATTGTTATCAGATGGTAGGTTAAATACGAATCGAAGACTAAGGAACAGGTGGTTCTGATGAGCAAATTAAGTGCATAATTTACGTAGGGAATCTAACCAAACGAGACTCACACGAGTAGTATATGGAATTGATATTGCCGGCCATTTCTCAGTAACGATCCATTCTCTCTCTTTGAAAAATGACCATATCAGGGATAAAATTAAATTAACGAGGGGGCATTAAATTTCCGTACAGCTCGATGCAAGCTGTAGGAATCAGACTTTAGGGGGCAATTGTGATTGAAGTAGCTTGTCGCTTTCAACGCTCGATAATATCAATTCAAATATTCACATAGAAACGTAACAACGGTTATAGCTATTATAATTCTGGTAATGTTTTAACATGACATGAATATTTTTTAAGTATTTATATTATACTTTAAAGTCATGTCTCGTTAATACTTTGCATAAACAATTTGTAGTAATACGATGAAGTTTTCATAAGGTATTGTATTTTTAACTATTATTATATGTATATTTTATTATTTTATTTATAATTATTTAATTTATAATTATTTTATTTATAATCTTTTGATTTATAATCTTTGTAATTCTTCGACAATTAAATTTCCCCAATGATACCAATAATCTTAGACTCTATAATACTAGCCATCGTAAGCTTAAATAAGAGAGTTTTTCAAGGGTCGAGATTTTTCCAGACGCTTACCTTATTCTTGTCAATTTTTAACACAACATCAGCAGTTTTTTTCTAAAAGACGCTCCGAAATAAGGCCGCTTTGCAGTTATAGGTATGACATGACTCGGTTTTCGACTTTAAGTAGTGATTTCGTTCTGCTGTCTACACTACTACTGTTCCCCTCTTTCACTATAACAGTTCTTTCGTCATCGGGCAAGACCAGTGACAGTTAAGGCGAAGAAACGCATTCCGAAGAAACATGTACTAATCGTAAAGCTTATACGAGGATTGCACAGGGCAAGCGTAGATGCGACGACGGTGTTACATCGTAAAGCTTTGTAACGATGTTATACTTATTTACTGCTGTCAAATTTTGTACCTTTTTCTTAACAAGACGGGAATCAGAAAACGTCCACGTCGAATTCGGAAATTTTTCACATTTATTATGGTGGTGTACAATGCCATATCGTTTAGTACGTAATTGCAACACCATCGCATCAAAGTTAAAAAATAACTACGAAATATATATATTATAGAAAAAACGCGACAAACTTCTTAAGATTCGATTTTTTTAGATTTTGCTTCATAGTTACGAAAGGAAACTATCGTTACTGAAATCGTTGAATTATCGTTGATATTGTTTTGGTTTCCATGTGCAGCACATTTCATTTAATCTTATTTTTTTAATTATTACGATTACTCCAATATTTCGTTACATACTGCTTTTTACGGAATTTTTTTAATTATTACGATTACTCCAATATTTCGTTATATACTGCTTTTTACGGAATTTTACAATTATATATTAAGAGATTGCAATTGAAGTTTTCAAATAGTGTGGACACGAGCAGAATTTTCGATAGATTTCTGCTATATTACGCGAATTGAAAGCGCAAGATTTATGTGGGGCAAACAAGAAGTCCTGACTGGGGAAAAAAGAGAAGTCAATAAACAGAATTATTTATCACACGTGTGTCAAGGCAACCTTACGAATCTCTAAAGGACACGCGTCCTTTCTGCGTCTCGTCGAGCTTGTTTCCGCCTTCTCGGTTCGTAAGGTTCTAAAGAACGACCAAAGAAGGAAAAATATATAGGAAGGTTGAAGAGAACTTCCATGTACGAGGCTCTTGGTGCGTATACTACTCTTTCAAATTTGTCGAATCTCCTACTTGCACGCGTCTTGCAAGTGCGAAAACACGCAAGCCCCGTGATCTTACGGAACGATTATAATAATGGAAATTTATGAAATCTAGGAAAAGGCAATTAAGAGAATGAGCATTTCGAAAGAACTTGATTATTCATTGCCCCCTAGACGGCGAGTTTATTATTTCCTCAAACTTATTCTTTTTTTTTCGTGAAAGTTGCAGAGGGTACGGCTCTAAATCTCTATCTTTTATGTTTGAAGAAACCAGGTCGTACGAGGGCAAGTGAATGTGACGATTCTTTTTGTTAAATATGACAAAATAAATTGGAGAAATAAAATGAAAGAAAAAAAGAAAGAAAGAATGATGTGTAAAATACGAGCGGTATGTGAATTCCTTTGCAGAATTGTCAGTCGGGCTCCTTCCCCGGTTTTCCTGGGCTTGATCGTTATTCAAATTTCACATAGGAGTGTATCCGACTTTTCTGCATACTCTTACGTATCCCGGACGTGGAAAAGTCACAGATCGGAGGCTGAGAGAAGAGAAACAGGGTGAAAATGTCAGAGCGGAGCAGCGTCACCACCTTACTTTTTCAGTATTTTTGAAGGAAGATAGATATTCACTTAACCCTCCGAATCCTCAGCATTCATATATCTACATTTTATTTATTCTACAACACAAGTAAGTTGACAGCTTAGGTTCTAATAGCGACTAACGTTAATATATATTTTAATACATCAACTTGTAATACCGATTGTTATACCGATGATATGATTTTCGATTTCATTCCTGATTCATTTTGTAGTTCGGTTTGTCACAGATACCCTGTAATCTTGATTTGTTATACCGATCTATAATTACTTTTAATTCTCGGTTATCGATAGAAAGGAATCTATATAAACGATCTAATAGTCTATAGTACCTATTCCATCTGTAAATCTAGTTTACGAATCTATGTAATATGTATCAATTTAAAAATTCCTTTCTCGATCTTAATGCTCGCTCTCTGAAATGAAGTGTCGTTAATTCTGATATTATCTACTATAATCTAAAACGGATGAATCTCAATGGAACGAAGTAACTGAAATCGTGAGACAAAAATATAAACTCTCCGCAACGATCCAATCGAAAACTAAATCACTTCACCGGTGACCAACCCCGTCGAGAACAACCAGGAATAAAGGTAAACCTAACTACCTAGGTAGCTGCCGAAAAACATTTAGGATTCTCCGTACAAGGTTCCGCACCCTCGCGAATTACATTTACAAGAGCTAACAGAGGCGGGCATCGTGTCTCCGACTTGCCAACACAGGATACGCCTTATTCGTCCAAAGAAAGCCCCAACGGAGTTCCTGAAGGTAGATGAGGGTGCGATGCGGCTCCGTATACCTCTATCGTGCGTACGTCACCCTCGTACAACCGAGACCGTCCACACCGATGTTCACACACGAACCGTTCCTCACATCTGTGTCTTGGGCTTTTACTGGTCTTAGTGTTCCATCATGCCAGTCGTCAGGGCGGCGGCTTATCTCTACGAGCTCTCTACGAGCTCTCTTCGAGGAGACTAAAGTGGAGTGAGCCATATCCTCCCACTTCTCTTTCTCTTGGCTTAGTCGTAACACAGCACCGCACCGGCGCGGCGGCGAAGCGATGACGTTTCGGCTGCTTTTATACCGAGCCACCGATTTCTCCGACTCCAACCTAGTGTACTTACAATTAAATAGTATTTATCTGTGACAAATTATCATCACCCATCCGTCTCTTCTTGCTCGATGATCCACTGCTGCTGGATAAAATAAAGACAGATTCCACCAACCGTCCACTTATTTCGGGATTAAGCCACCGAATTACTTTCAGATTTAAGTCTCGTCGATGAAAATTCTAAGGTTTCAAATATCTGAAAATATTAGATTCGATTTTTGTAAAATTTCCGAATTTTACAAAAATACACAATCGATGTTGCATTAGATAAATGTACAGGTAGGACATAACCTCTTTGATGTCGATGATTTTTTAATTTTGTCGTATGCATTAACGTTCCGTTACTGGCGATATTTTCCGAGATATTTGAAAAAAAAACTGTCGCTACTACTATAGAGAATCCTACTTAGAATAGAGCGTCTGTGGCAGCGTAAGATGTAAGCGGCCGAATAAACTGACCTGATTGAAATCTTCTATTAGTGTATGCAAATGAGGATGGGGCAAGCTTAGGATTAGAGCCAAGATAAAAATTCGTGTACAACGTGCATGTGCGAGATTGTAAGAAATGTCTGTTATAACTCAATAAAAAATGATTATCATCAATGTATTGTGTTTGGATTTGAATCATTTTCAATTCAGCTATCGCGAGGCAGTTGGCAATGATTGCACAAAATGATAAACATTCTATTTCATAAAATAATATCAATTATTCATTATTATTATTATTATTATTATTATTATATTATATTATATTATTATTATAATTATAATTAATTCGTTATTATTTCAAGCAAGCATTTGCGACCGCCTCGCGACGGATTGAAAATACTAACTCAAATCCGAACCCAATGCATTGATGATGATCATTTTTAACTGAATTATAATAGGCATTTCTTGCAGCCTTGCATATGCAGTTGTGCTCGCAGTCTGTAAGCTCGTCCGACTTTTGTGCATAAAAAAAAAGATAAGTGGCCAGCGGCCGGCAACGAATGCTGACGCATATATTGCCACAGGCGCATAATTATGGGCAAAATTCACTGTGTGGTACCAACATCTTTTTACGAATATCTCGGAACTAAACGAGACCGCCGACTATATGTATAAGAAAAAGTTGTTTAGTATCATACCTCCATTACATATTAAAAAAATTATCGAAATCAGAGAGGTTGAGTTTTGTCTGTAGATTTTATCCTTTCATTTTTTGGAATGCAGAAAATGAATCTCCATGGCCTCCATGAAATTAATCAGCTTGACGTATTAGAAAATTTCTGAATTCGAAATTGACACGAAATTCCTGGTATTCGTTTCAGGCGATTGATTTTGATCTTGACAGCAGAGATACATATTTACCGAGCTTTAGATATTTGCAACTTTTCATCGTTGATAAACTGTGATTTTCGTGGCGCGACGAGGAAAACAGGCGAATGTTTCTTGACGAAGTGCGTGTCAGTGAAATTAATTCTAATGCGAACTTGATTTCATTCGATGAAATTTGCCGCGCTGTACTGTAGATTATGAAGTGTAAAGTATTGAGCTATGAAAGTTGTTGAAGTCTTGTTACGGCGCGGTGCGGCAGTCTTATCATCTGTAATAAATGTTTATGGCACGGACAGGTCCATTCCCTTCTTTAGGAAATTTCGAATTACATGTCCTTCCTGAGCTGTAAGCCTAATGACTCCGAGGTCAGATAAAAAACCCCGGGAAAAGCCCAGTTGGAAAGGCACGATGGACAGACGAAATCCAACGGCTGGTAGGGAGAATCAACAACGTAGGAGGACAGTTCATCATCAGACATCGTAACGTGTGGGTACTTCACTCCCAACAAGATCTTATCACCGCCGTGTTCATAACATCACACTTTACTTTTATACAACAAGTGCAAATACAGTGCTAGATTATTTTAACACTCGATCTATTAAACCTCCTTCATCTTGAGTGTTAGTTCATTCGGGGTACGCTATATCGACCGATCGGTTTGACCTGACCGGTTACTCTTTAGTCTAGAATTCGCAACATATTAATCTTTCGAGCCGGATCAAGGTGGATCACTCGAATGATAACGATAGTTCGCAGAGCATCACATCGAACCTCAACGTTTCTCTACTGAGTCCACACAGTGCCACATCGAACAAGTCCTTGATCTCAAACGTCTCCCTGAAGTTACTCTCGCCTCCAACGAAGCCGGCACACTCGCCAATGTCAAACCAAGTCCCACTTACGGACGCCACGGCACCCAACGTCCCTTCACCAACTATGGCATTCAGCACAAGCAAGCCGAAAGAAAGACGAGAATGAGAAGCTCAAACGAACTCACAACACGATCAAGGATCTAACATTTCGAAGTCACACCATCGAAGCCTTTCGGGAGATAAACTATCAGACTACGACGAAAATTAAAACCCTCCCGGGCAATCAAACCGTTTGACCTGGCCTCCCACTGATGAACTCGCCAATAAGGACGAACCAGTTCATTCATTGCATAGTCCCAGCATGGTGACACTTCCCGGAAAGAAACAAGGCCTAATGCTGGCCAACTCAGAGCGTAACTGCCCCCTGAAACCAGAATCTAGTCTGGAGAATTCGTTTAACGCTAAACCAGCGGACGCTATCGCACACAATGTGGCGATAATATCAAGGAAGCAACTTCGGAACAATCCAACACCGGATAAAGATCGACACAATGAAGCAGGATGGCTACAAACGCCTGCAGCTGTAAATCCTAATCTACTGCATCCAACCGAAGGAATCTGAACAAACGGAGGATAGGATATCTCTGATTTTGCCTTTCGCGGATAATTGGGCCAAGAGACTCTACTCTAACGAGACGACAAAGAGTCTACGGGTCAAGCCAGTACAACCACCAAGTATCATCACCAATAAAACACGATTGTGGATGGGTCAGCGGGGGGAGTCATGTCCCCCAATCAACCGTAAACATCTTTTACACCTCCACCTGTAGATCCGTATCTATAGATGGACCTCGCTCGCGTATGGAAAATCGACGAGGGACCACTAACGAAATACATGACTAAGACCACAACAGACCACCCCTCAGACAACAGTTACTACCTGCCACATCACGACTTAATCAGGGACAAGAGACAAACCTACAAAACTCCAGGATCGAGGCGTTCCACGACACTTCCTGGGCCGCGGTGCCCAACGACACTTCCTGGATAGTGGATTCCAGCGGGGAGTTTATGGGCAACGAAGAGGATGACTGCTATCCGGATTAAAATACATACAGAAATTCAGCGAATTGAACGTTAATTTACATCGATTACACATCAGATCTACAAAAATTAGCAACCAACTTAGCCCTTTATCTCTAGGGAAAGCAATGACATATAACGAGTATTTGAAACAACTTGCAACCTTGGATTCGACTTTAAAGAAGATCAACATCGAAATTGATAAGCGTAATTGATAAGCGATATTGATATGCACGAGACGATCTACTCGAGGAAATCAGAAACTCAAGAAAGACATGCTATTCGTACTAAAGGAAGACAACACTCATCCCCTCCAGTGGCCTATGGGTCGGATAATAAATCTGCACCCAGGAACTGATGAGATCATCCGAGTAGTTATAGTTATTCACTACCTACACCTTACCTACTTACTTAGATTACAATCTAAAGATTAGTTGAAGTAGCCTACCTAACCATAAATCACATCTACGTAAAAAACTAAACATTTACTTATTCTATCTACGTAATAATATAAATCTAATAATGAGAAAGGGAAGGGATATTGTATGGAGTATGAGTCCTCTTCACTAGTAAAATTCTATGAAATATGTATAGGCGATAAAACGCGGAAAAAAGCTCTCTCGAGTATCCGTGTCAGTCATCGGTGTACGCGGCAGACCGTGCGCCGATAATCCAAACATTCCCCAGCATCGAAACGTCAATGATCAGTTCGTCACATTAAATAGCTAAGTAAACGAACGCGACTCGTTCTTTTTTTTTACCATTATGCCCTCTCTCTACATATGTATAATTACTTCCTAATTGGTAAGGCTCAAACATTATTTCGTAATATCTAGCACTTTTCGTTTGTCCACATCCTTTATTCCTCCTCATTTTTTGAGCCTCTAGCATACATATTTAAGATGCTATAAAATATTCAAATATGTAAATGAAATGTATTTTCTGTAAATCGATGAATCTGAAACAAACTCATGCACTGGATTAGTATTTAAGAAAAACTGGCACCGCTGAAATAAGAACATAAAATTATACATGAAAAATGAAGTACTAATTATCAACTAGATTAACTCACTCTAGGAAATCATTTATATCTTTTTAATCAAAACTAGTGAGGTGGAGATAGTTATAGTTGTGGTGATAATGCTACTGCTGGTGTAGAGGCCGAGATATAGGTTCTGGCTGCTGTTGCAGATGTCGCTGCTGGGGTACTGGTTGCATGTCGAACTACGGTCGCCGGGATTTGAACCCGGATCCAGAACGTTCGTAACCTCAGGCGCTAACCACTGCGCTGTTGTCGTCCGACTCTATTTGGTGTCCAGTGCAGTTACACTAGAAAAATTAAAAGCAAAAGTTTTAAGTTACTAAATTAAAACTGAATTAAAAATTGAAAATTTGAATATTAAGATAAGAGAAAACCCGATTATTATAAAATCACTTGCTTTGTCTTTTAACATTTGCTATCTGTTATTTCTTATTCAACATAATGAACCGAAAGATATGCAAATAAATAATTTTTTGCAAAATTTTTGTTACAAATGATCGATGATCGCGAATCAACTTCGATTCATGTAAACAAAATTCAAATATTTATAAAATCCTACATTACTACTAAAAAATTGAAAATATTATGGTCGAAAAAATTTTTAAAATTATGGTTCTAATAACGAACAACCACTAGTATTTATTCCAATAGTAATAAATTAAGTTTTAACTGACACTTAAAATAAATTAGCAGGTACTTTAAAAAATAATATCAATTTAATGATTTAATAAAAAAAATTTCAAGCGTCCATAGCAACATGAAGATATTTCATTATAATATTTTGTTACACGTATCGATGATATCACTCACAATTTCATACGTGTATATATATGTCGGGTTTACATTAGAATTAGGGTTAGGGGAATTAGGGTTAGGGGCGTGGGTTTACATTAGAATTAGGGTTAGGGGCGTAAAACGAATCTTCATTTGGATTACACATTGTCGTTATGCAATAGAGAAGACATTGACTAGTGCAAATACGATTATTACAGAATTTGACAAGTAACCGTGGCAATTAGATACTCGAAAAGCTAATGACAATGATCCTAGGTTCAATAACGAATCCGAGGTCAACGGGATAACAGATGCGCTTTCTTCCAAAGCCCAAATCGTACTCGACTTACTTGGCTACGATGGAAGTGTAACTAAACTAACTCTTTGCTCCACCGAGCGTACAGACGCTAACTCGCTAATCCGACCTCACGAGAGAATGACTTTCCGTCGCAATGATGCTGCAGAGGAAAACTGTGGGGGGG
>NT_177251.1:0-2981 GCF_000188095.3 Bombus impatiens | reverse complement strand
GGGGGGGGGGGGTGTCTAAGGACACGAGATCATCGGATTCATCGAGAATAGCATTCGTTCAGAAAGTGAGGGAAATTGACGTTGCTGTTAATTGGTCAGTTTCCATATCGGTGGCTAGAAAAGGATGCTAGCCGTCCTTGGGGGAAGGTTGTTAGCGGGAAGCGTCGTTCGTTGAAAAATGGATCTCCCCTATCTTCCCGTAGTTGGGACAAAAACTGTTTGTCTGTTTGAAGGACTTTAGGTAACTAGATCTTAATGTTTAACCGTTAATTTACTACTAATATTTGTAAAACGGAAAGTTCTCAAAATCAAACGCGAAGAAGTGCTTCATTATATCTACGATATCAATTAATTTATCATTTACAAAAGAGAAAAAGAAGCAATACACGACACTAATGGCGAGGGATCCCAATGCAACCATTTAGGAGGTTACTAATGAACGATCACTTTTGTACAGCTCTTGTAGCTGTATCGAGTGATCCAGGAACAGCCTGCAACGAATGCAGTTGGAGGACTTTGAGAATTTTGTAAATGTAAAAAAAATAATTTAGAATCGCGATGAAATAATATCGTAACGCTAACTTTTAAAGTGAATTCAATGAAAATTATTTATTATATGAATATTTACTATATGAGAAAGCTATTTCAAATATTCTGGTCTTGCAACTCGCAACACTATAAAATTAATTAAAAACTAACATGTTCATAATCTAATTTTAAATTCTCTAAGGAGTTCTAAAAATTCATAATAAAAATTGCAAAAGGTAATCGAGATATCGTAACTCTATTCGCAACTCTAAAGCGAACACGATTATCATTTTATCGCAACTGTAATTCAAACCACAATCATTCGCGACATTACTAAGAGCAATCGCAATTTGCCCAATGTGATAATGGACTGATATATACATCGGCCAAAAAAAAACTACCACTGCTACTACTATAAATATTAAAAGCGAGCATAGTGACAAAATGGTAACAAGAATAACTTCCCATGCTCTGGATGATCCAGAGGATAAGGTCATTCCACCGGTTGCTCTCTTCTATGGCATTTTGCCGTGTCTCTTCGGTTCATAGCCTCTTCTTTCTTCGGGCGCGATGCCCACTGAAACTTAAATCTAAACTCGAGTCTGTCTAATCGAAAACAAAAAGAAACTTATAAAAGTGAAATAAAAATATAAACTGCGGATTCAACTGCATATGGACTGACCAACGATCACAGCAATGATCGTTACCCATACGCATGTGCGTGTTCGAGCAATAGATGAACGTTCGAACCTATTTGCAACCACAACCACGAAATTTGAAAAATCGATAAGCAAAACCAGGCGAGAACATGCCCTACCCGTACCAGTTTCACCGTCGATTTCAAATTAGATTTCCAAAAATAGGTTCGTCATTCGAAAACGCGCCTACCCGACCAGAGACTGTGCCAACCTGTCCTATCTACCTATAATTAATTAACAGATACGCCAGAAAGATATTTATCCTACCTAGTCCTATATTTAAAACATAGCAAAACAACACACTCACTTCACGATTCTCACACAAACACTTAAGAACTTACACAGAAAGAACGTCCCGGAGCGCCTCCGACATTCGAGCTTAACATATAACATGCACACTCTAATTTACGTACTGTTTCCCTAAAATCGACTCACGAAGGCTAGTGACCATTACTCAAAACATAATAAAACACGTCTAAACAAATTATATTGTTAAAATAAATGTAAATAAACTTTCAATTATAATTGTAATTGACAGCAACATTAACACTTATACTTAATTGTGTAGAAGATGGATATTATCACAAATTATGATTGCATTGATGCAGAAATTGAATTAATATATGTCTCAACATTTTTAATATTTTAAGTCGCAGCGAATGAGAAAATCGACGCAATTCCATAGCCTAACTACAGACACACAATGTGGAAAATACGTCGTATATGATATATTAACACATCTTCAATCACTGAGAAATTTTTACATTAATTATGGTCACCGTGCCCAATGTCTTTCTCTCATTCCAGTAGAATCTGGACACTTGAGTGAGATCCTGACAATGAGCGCGGGAAGGTTAAATCTGAAAATCCTGATCTAAAAAGATGACTAGTTTGTCTAATTTGTATTAAACAGACTTAACAATATTTAAAGTATTTAACATTCTTTGATTTTATATTTTATTACTTCGTTTCAGACTATAATAACTCTACTTTATTAATTTAATAAATCTGAAATTTTAATATTACAAAAAAATAGCATTAATTGAAAAAAAACTAAAACTCATTGAAATGGAATAATCGACTCTAAACATATTACTAAGATAGAAATAAGGCAAAAACCAGGCAATCTTTTCATCACAGCACATTTTCGAAACTGCAGAAGCAGTATCATACAGATATATTCGTGTAGATATTTGCCATTTGTAAATATTTATACTGAATACTAATATCATACATATTTATAAGTACCATGAATACATTCTCAAATTCATATGTTTAAGCTAATTATTTAAAAACTAATTATTGTAGTCGCGATGTGCAGGAAGACCTATTCTAAACTAATAAATAAAGATTTGAAAAAAAAATGTTATTACTCACGGATATAAAAAATATCCGCGCTCATTATTCTGGCAAAAAATTCTGCATAATACAACCAGTCACCTGTGCCAGTTCAGACCTTTCATCCTACGACATGATTGAATGACTGCAGGAACAGAAATGCATGCGCTCACCATTGGAGACAGAAAACACACCATCGATACTGCACTATCCCAACGAATATCATCAGGAATACTAACATCAGGCAGGAACCTTTGAAAATCCAATGGTGGAAATAGAGGTTATGAAAAATTTGTTACAAAACAAAACATAATATGTGACTGCTGATTATTTGAAAAATTGGAGATAGTGAAAAATGGAAGCTTATTAAATTTGTGTAATATCGTGATATAATGTGTGTGTTTACAAAGGAATGGA
>NT_177250.1:2918-3756 GCF_000188095.3 Bombus impatiens | reverse complement strand
ACGTAACACGTAATAACGTCATACCACATAACCTATTACGTTATAACTTTATGCCATATAGCGCAATACGTCCTATATAACGTCTTCCCATATAACTTAATACGTTATAAAGTCGTCCCATATAACGTAGTACGTTATAACTTCGTCCCATATAACGTAATACGTTATAACGACGTCCCATATAATTTTATACGTTATAACGTAGTCAGTCCCATATAACGTAGTACGTTATAACGTCGTTCCATATAACGTAATACGTTAAAACGTCGTCCCATGTATCGTAATACGTTATAACGTCGTTCCATATAACGTAACACGTTATAACGTCAAGGCATATAATCCTGTTACGTTATAACGTCATACCAAATAAGGTATTACGTTATAACGTCGTCCCATATAACGTAATACGTCATAACGTCATCCCGTATAACGTAACACGTAATAACGTCATACCACATAACCTATTACGTTATAACTTTATGCCATATAGCGCAATACGTAATAACGTCGTCCCATATAACGAAGTACGTTATAACGTCATAACATATAACGTAATGTGTTATATCGTAATACCATATAACGGAATACGTTATAACGTCGTCCCATATAGCGCAACACGTTATAACATCATACCATATAACCTAATACGTTATAACGGTATACGATATAACGTAGTACGTTATATCGTCATCCCATGTAACATAATATGTTATAACGTCATACCATATAACTTAATACGTTAAAACGTCATACCATATAACCTAATAAGTTATAACGGTATACCTTATAACGTAGTACGTTATAACGTCATACCATGTAACATAATACATTATTACGT
>NT_177250.1:1265-1582 GCF_000188095.3 Bombus impatiens | reverse complement strand
GTCGTCCCATATAACGTAATACGTTATAACGTCATCCCATGTAACGTAACACGTTATATCGTCATACAATATATCGTAGTACGCTATAACGTCATCACGTATAACGTAATACGGTATATCCTTTTACCATATAACGTAATACGTTATAACGTTATGCCATATAACGTAATACGTTTTGACGTCATACCATATAACGTAATACTATATAACTTCATTCCATAGAACCGAATACGTTATAACGGCATACCATATGGTATATGGTATGTAATGTAATGTAATACGAAATAACGTCGTCCCATATAACGTAATACGTTATA
>NT_177250.1:840-1085 GCF_000188095.3 Bombus impatiens | reverse complement strand
CCATATAACGTAATACGTTATAACGTCATACAATATATCGTAGTACGCTATAACGTCATCCCGTATAACGTAATACGCTATATCCTTTTACCATATAACGTAATACGTTATAACGTTATGCCATATAACGTAATACGTTATAATATCGTCCCATATAACGTAATAAGTTATAACATCGTCCCATATAAAGTAATACGTTATAACGTCGTCCCATATAACGTAATACGTTATAACGTCATACCATA
>NT_177250.1:594-760 GCF_000188095.3 Bombus impatiens | reverse complement strand
CCATATAACGTAATACGTTATAACGTCGTTCCATATAACGTAATATGTTATAACGTCGAGTCATATACCGTAATTCGTTGTAACGTCATACCATATTACGTGGTACGTAATGACGTCATACCATATAACGTAATACGATATAACGTCGTCCCATATAACGTAATAC
>NT_177250.1:0-546 GCF_000188095.3 Bombus impatiens | reverse complement strand
CGTAATACGTTATAACGTCGTCCCATATAACGTAATGCGTTATAACGTCCTTCCATATAACGTAATACGTTATAACGTCGTCCCATACAACGTAATACGTAATAACGTCATTCCATATAACGTATTACGTTATAACGTCATAACATAAAACGTAATACGTTATAACGTAGCCCGATATAACGAAATACGTTATAACGTCGTCCCATATAACATAATACTTTATAATGTCATCCCATATATCGTAATACGTTACAACGTCGTCCCATATAACGTAATACGTTATGACGTCATCCCATGTATCGTAATACGTTATCGCGTCGTCCCATATAACATAATACTTTATAATGTCATCCCATATATCGTAATACGTTACAACGTCGTCCCATATAACGTAATACGTTATGACGTCATCCCATGTATCGTAATACCCCAACCTAACGTTATGACGTTATAACGTATCACGTTATATGGTATAACGATATAACGTAACAGATTATAAGGTTTGACGTTATAACGTATTACGTTATATGGAACGACGTTATAACG
>NT_177249.1:507322-508256 GCF_000188095.3 Bombus impatiens | reverse complement strand
TGAATAACACCTACATCGCTGTTTGCGATATTTAAAATTCTTATTTAATGCCTATTTAAAAGTCATGTACCTTTTTAATTCTTCTCAACTTAAACGAGTAAATTTACTCGTTATAATTGTAACATAAAATGGCTTTATTTCTTCAATACTGCCTGCATCGCTGTACGTGATACAGTTATTAATTATGTAGCGAACAATATGATCTAATTGGCTGTAATCACGGTTAGGTATTTCTTATTGATTCCTTGAAGAATGGTGTGATTCTTATAAATTAATGTTTTACATGTTGTCAATTAATGTTTCAGTTGCTATAAATTAATAGTTTAATCGTTGCTAATTATTTGCTTAAATGTTATAAATTAATGGCTTAGACGTTATAAATTAATAGCTTAAAAGTTAGAAATTGATAGTTTAAATGTTATAAATTAATAGTTTAAGTGTTATAAATTAATGGCTTAAATGTTACAAATTAATGACCCAGATGATAAAGATTAATAGTTTAAATGTTAGAAATTAATGGCTTAAATATTAGAAATTAATAGTTTAAATGTTAGAAATGAATGGCTTAAATGTGTAAAATAACAGTTTAAATGTTGTAAATTAATAGCTTATATGTTATAAATTAATAGCATAAATGTATAAAATAACAGTTTAAATGTTGTAAATTAATGGCTTAGATGTTGTAAATTAATAGCTTAAATGTAATAAATTAGTGGCATAAATGTTATAAATTAATTGCTTAAATGTTATAAATCAATAGCATAAATGTTATAAATTAATAGCTTAAGTGTTGTAAATTAATGGTTTAGACGTTATAAATTACTGGCAGCGAAGTTGTTATTTGATTCTTTTTTTATTTACCTTATATTTAAATTCTTCTTCGATGTTCACTCTCCGGAATTTCAGGCACAAAAGAGCTCGCGCGCGACTTCCA
>NT_177249.1:464877-507276 GCF_000188095.3 Bombus impatiens | reverse complement strand
GGCACAAAAGAGCTCGCGCGCGACTTCCGTGTTCCTTATATACCTTGACAAGTTGCCGGTTTGTTAATCAAACGGTAACAATATTTTCACATAGCAGGAGACGGTTTTTCCATTATAGCAAAATCAAATTGAACGATTTCTTAATTTTTATCGTAAATTGGCTTTTTTAACGATTTAATACGATATCCATTTTTATCATTTTAATGGTTTCTGCAAACTAAGACTAAATTCACACTTCTTTAATACTAGTTTTCGACTATCACTTAGTTTGAACAGAATTCTCTTAGAGGCTTTTGGTGATCCAAACTGAACTGTTGCGTAGTTCTTGGCTTGGTATCGTTTTCCAAAGATAAATCAGCTGATTAATTTTTGGAAAACGATGCCAATTACCAGGTCTTACCACGAGGAGGTGACTACGCACGAGACCCGCCCATGAGTTATTCAACATTATGCAGCTACAGAAAAGATGAGGTTGCCTTCGGTTAAATTGCACTTGCTTCTTTGATTCCATGAATATGGTGTTGTTTCCTTGGCTTTGAGCAGACATGGAAAAGTACATCTTAAAATGACACTCTGTGTTACCACAGGTTTTATACGAAATAGTGAAATGAGAAATTAAATACTGTATTTAAAATTAAAAAATAATGCTATATAGAAATAAAATAGTTTAAATGTTATAAATCAATAGCTTAGATAATATAAATTAGTAATTTAAATGTTATAAATTCATAGTTTAAATGTTATAAATTAGTGGTTTAAGCGGTGTTAGTAAATAGCTAAAATGTTAAAGCTTAATAGTTTAAATGTTTGAAGTTGATAATTTAATTCGCAACAGTTCCTTTTCGATGTTTACAGTGCAAGAGGTGTAGGACAAATGAGCTCGTGTGCGAGTAGCGTGTTCCTTATATACCATTGGCATGCACTTGACAATGTGCCGAAATGTCAATCGAACGGTGGCAGTTTGTTAATATCTTAAAAGTTGGTTTCTTCATTATAACACAATCGAATTTAATAATTTTTTAATTTTTATTGTAGATTGACGCCTTCAACAAATTATTATAATAATCATTTCTATAATTTTTATATTTTTGTTATCAGCTGAAACTAAATTTGCATTTCTACGGTACGACTTTTTGATGTAGAGCTGTTTTAATCAATATTCTATACCAGTTTATGACAAACATAATTTTACTATAATAGTTAAACATGAAGTTGACCAGTGGTCAAGAGTCGAAAAGTGAAAGAATCTACATAATATTTCAATTTTGATTTTCCGACATTCTTTTACAAACATTTTCTACTTTGATGATTTATCATAATATTTTATAACAATTTATCAATTTTCATAACTTAATTCTAAGTATATACCATCGTTCAACAATTAATTATTAAATATATAAATCTAATATGTTTTACACGCACAAGTTTGTCTTATTTCCTAAAATAAGATCATGTCAAAATAATAAAAATTTTAGAATTTATACATCAATTAATAGCAAAGTAAATAATGATAATAAATTATTTTCAATTAAAGAAATTTCTCCTTTCATGATAGTTCCGCTATTAATTCTCGAAGACCATTCTAAATTGCTAACATTTTTGTCACGTTTTTCTATTTATTACAATGTTTGAATTATTGAAATATATTTACTAATAATTGTATGAATAATTAAGTAATATACTAATATACTGATACTATATTTTGTTTGATAGTAGCAGTTACATTCGTGTAATATAAAAGCTTTTCATTAAAAATAAGATCTTATTCGTAATTGTTACTGAACATTGTCTGAAATGTGTTTTCTATTCCTCAATTTCATCAATTTAACCATTCGAATATATTAAATTTGCGCGCGCTCTGGTGTACGAAGATCGAGCATTTCTATTGGCGGAATATATTGCGAAGTCGAATTGAGCGTTCCTATTGGCGGAATATATTGCGAAGTCAAATCGAGCGTGCCTATTGGTTCGGAATATTGGAAAGTCGTAGTTTCAACCGTTCCGAGAGGTGACATACTGCTGAAAGTCGTGGAGCAAAAATTCGTCTCGTCGAGCGTTATCCTGTTGTTAGTACCTTCATTTCGACTTTATCAACGATTCTACACGTCTATCTGGTTCATTCAAATAGTACGTTTGTATTTAATCGGTTATTGATTATAATCTTAGTAAAATTAAATAGTATCCCGAAATTTTCTTTTACTTTTATCATTGACAAGTTATTTGGCAAGTTACAGTTATTGATCGTTCATATTATCGATCTTTGAGGTAGAATTTGGGTTCTATTATTACTTTATTTTACTATAATTGGTTTCATTATTGTAAATTGTTGGTTTTATCGTACATTTATTTGAAATTGTTGGTTTTCTTTTGTATAGATTATTGGCTAGTCACATGACTGAAAGAATAGGGGTTCGCATCACGGACACCACAAGCGATTAACAATCGATAATTTGAACTGATACAAGATGGACGTCATAGATGATTATTAGTAAATCGCGTCGTTGATTTCTCATGCAGATTTGGTAATGATTGAGGTATTATAACAAAGCAAACGTACGTATATGGTTATTTTCTCTTTTTATTGGATCGATAGTAATCGACATTTGCTAAATAATTGCTATACAGCTTACAATTGGCATACAATAACACCATATTATAAATAGTTGCATAATTTGTTGAAAATATTAAGATGAAAGAAAAAGAGGTTAAAGAAATCACATTTGAAACTGTTCATATATAAAAATGTTTCGGGTATATAGACTATCGTTAATAATCGAATATACTATTAAGTAATTAATTAATGTTTTTATATTAATATATAGCAAATAATGCAAATCATTTAATTATTATTAGAAAACAATTTATTGCGAAATTATTATATTTTTGTATATTGAAATGAGAAAATAAGTTTATTATTTTCCAAGACGTGTTCAAACATATTTCTGTGCAAGATTAAATATATACTTTAAACACTTGTGACACGTTTAAACGAGAAATTTATTAATTTATTACAAGTATTGTCAAATCTTTATAAAGTACAACATAATATATTAACAGAAATCATATTTCAAACTCTGAAAACGAACATTCACAACTGAATTCTTTCTGAAGAAAGAATTAATGTTATGTTTTAGAATATTAATAAATTTGAAAATATATTTGAAGATATCTTAGCAATACATAAACAGTGTTCGAAATATTACACGTATATCCCATTTTCTTAATGTGTATTTGTAATATCTGTTCGTCCGTGAAGAATGAATAATATTCGGTATATGTAGAGTACATACATTTTGAGAAACAGCAGTATTTCGTAAACAAACACCCTGCCCCCTTCCTCTCCCCATCTTCCTGCTAATGCAACTTTTTTCAGAGAATGTTTGTGATCACGCGCAATGTGGTCGATAGAGTCAGTGTTTGCTGCGTAATAACATTTTTCATATTTTCTAGAGCACAATAGCTCTTGATAATTATAAATTCAATTATAATACTTGTACACGAAATTAGAGTCAGTGTATTCGTCGAATGTTACTTAAACGGACGCGTTAATAGTCTTCTTTTTTTTTTCTTTTTAAACATTCGCTTTCGGTAGTAGAGTCGCAGGTTTCGCAAGAGGATACAGCCTCTCCTGGAACTCAAGAATGTAAGTATTTCTGTATCTTCTATACTAATTTCTTTTTTTATTTTTCTTTTGATCGAACTATTATTAATTTCCATTGGCATAAAATTTAAAACTTATAATATTGAAATACAAAATAAAAGTATTTAACATGCTTCACAAATGATTAGATTATTATCGTTCATTTTTATAGTAATTAGATTTTAACATGATTTCAATATTTATTGTTATTAAAATTTCAAGTTTGAATAGAGTTTTATTTTTCATTACCTTAGACTTCTTTAACAATGAACGATATATTTTTAAGAACAAATTATAATGTTTCATATGTTTTGTTTCAGTTTTTCATAATTTCTACCTTTTCCTGTGCTTCGGGAAGGACGCAGTGATGCTTCAAAATTAGATTTGAATTAGCATGTAAGTATCTTTGCATGTCGTATTCCAAAAACCAAGCCTGATTCAAGGTTATATAGAGTTCAATATTCATAAAAAGATTCAAGGTTTATAGAGTTTCATATTACATTATTTAAAAATTTATGCTGAATCATTACTTAGTTTTCAAAATAAATTATTCGCGCATATATTATTCATTTATGTATAAGGATACCATATGTTTTGTTAAAGGTTTATCACTCTTTCCTCTTCCTCCTGCTTCCTGAAAAAAGACCTATTGGGGCTTCAAAAGCCAAGAATGTAAGTAATTTTGTAATCTCTACTTCATTCAGTTCCATTGTTTATATTTCAATTTGCTACTCCTGATTTGAATATTGTCATTAAAATTTTAATAGAGATTAATAGAGATTAATATTCCACTACTTCAAATTTTTCAATTAATTAACGTCATATATAAAAGCAAATTATAATATTCCATACATTTTTATAGTTTTTTCTATAATGGGATTGCATGGCTCCTCCTTGATGACGGTCTTCACGACGACTTTCCCTGGGTTATCACAGCATCGATGATTACGTCCCTCGCATCTTATCGTGAGTCGCATGCATTTTTCTTCCTCTGGTCATTCAACCATGTCATAGGACGAAAGGTCCTACGGAATGGAATTTTTTGCGAGCACAGTGAACGCGGGTATTTATTATACCCGTGAGTAGTAACATTTTCTATTTCTATGTATTATTTATTAGTTCAAAATTATTTCAGGTCTTCTTGCACATCGCGTTTTTGTTTATGTTAATTATATGATACTGAAAAATTTGATATTAACAATATTAATAATGGTACTAACCGATAAAAACGATATTATATTAATAATTAATTTGAATATTTGTGATTGAAGATATACATGTATGTCCACTATAATCACTTTTAAAGTTGGAATGTATTAAAAATGTATATGTACAGAGAGTTACAATGATTTAATTAAATATTTCGTAGTGATGAAGTCGGATGCCCTCCGACTTCGTTCCATTAAAAATTGCAATTATTGCATATTAAATAATAATGATAATAAGTCATTTTTTATTTCACCTTCTATTCTCTGATGGTATTATTACGGTGGATTTAATTGTTCGCCATTCATTTTTTAATTTGAGTATTAATTTAAAATATACATATAGAGATAGTAAATTTCAGTCCTGCCGTACAAAAATGCATTGAATTTTATGTGCAAGAAGAAATTTCGCGACAGGTATATTTTGGAATCAAAGCACCTAGTTTTGAACGTTGCTTTTGCGCTTTCGAAAATGTGCTTTGACGAAGGGATTGCCTGAGGTTGTTTGCAATAATATCTAACTTTGAGCTAATTATTAAATAAATTTCTTATTCATTGTCAATTTGTCTCTTTTGTAATGAAATTTCAATAGTTCATAGAGTCAATTATTTAAATGAATCATTATATTGCATTGATTTTGTTTATGCTGTTTTCTATAAATAAATTCAATATTAGTATTTTGGTAAATTATTAAATTAATAATCTAGACTATACAGTGATAGTAATAGAGATGAAGTTCAAAATGCAAAATGAAGAAAGATTAGTCCGTTACATACAAATTAGATGCACTAATACGTTTTTTAGTTAGGATTTTCAGGTTTAACCCCTTCCGTATTCAATGCCAGGATCTCACTCACGTGCTCAGGTGCTACTTGGGAGAGAGAAAGGCAATGAGTATGATGACCACTGATTTTATAATAATTTGTAAGCGACTGACGATGAGTTAGCGTATCGTGCACGACGTACTTTCCACATAGTGTGTGTGGTTAGGCTGTGGAATTGCGTCGTTTAATATTTATTCCACTTACTATAAATCTAAATAATAAAAAATAAATTCAAACAAATATCAGTTCTATCACAACATGTAAAAACAAAAGTTCGTTATCGAATACAGGGAATTTGAGATAGTATCATTATTTTTATTGTTAAATTATAATAAATGGTACCACATTTCGTACCATCTTCAATTTCTTTGAAAAATAAACACACTTTGAATTATAAATATTTGTAATTAAAATTGAAATTAACTTTTATTGTGTTGTACGCAATGGTCACTAGCCTTCGTCAGTCGATTTCAGGAAAACGGTACGTAACATTAGAGTGTGCATGTTGTATGCCAAACTCGGGTGTCGGAGGCGTCCCGGGACGTCTCTCTAGTGTAGGCCTTTGCGCTCGAGTTATGTGTGAGAACCGTGGAGTGAATGTGTTGGTGTGCTTGTTTTGCTACTTTTTTAATTTTAAATATAGGTTTCCGGGTAGGATAGGTAGTATATTTTCTGGTATGAATGTTAACTATAAGTAGGTAGGGCCGGGCAGGTTGGCACAGTTTTCCGTCGGGTAGGCGCGTTTTCGCGTGTCCAACCTGTTTCAGGAAATTTCATTCGAATAATCGACGGTAAAGTTGGCACGAATGGAGCATGTCATCGTCTCTGACTTTGCCCATCGATTTTTTGAATTTCGCGGTCGTGGTCGCGAGTCGGTTTCGAAACGAACGTTAATATTGCTCGAGCATGCATATGCGAACGTACAGCGATCTCTATATGA
Source organism: Bombus impatiens (assembly GCF_000188095.3). NCBI lineage: Eukaryota > Metazoa > Arthropoda > Insecta > Hymenoptera > Apidae > Bombus > Bombus impatiens. Next base: position 500,667 of record NT_177249.1, on the reverse strand, counting down.
TCGTTGTTCATCCATGTGCACTTGGATCAGCTTCCGCGATTTATGTTTTTATTTCACCTTTATACGTTATTTTTTGGTTTGCGATTTAGAAAGTCTCGAGCCTAGATGTAAGTTTCAGCGGGCATTGCGCCCGAAGAAAGAAGAGGCTATAAGCTGAAGAGGCCCGGCAAACTGCCACTCAAGAGGGCAACTACTAATGACTCCCCATTTCCAATTTCGCGGTCGCGGTCGCGAGTGGGCTCGAAACGAACGTATATTGCTCGAGCACGCACATGCGAGTGGGCAACGATCACTGTCGTGATCGTTGGTCAGTCCATGTGCACATCAATCAGCTTCCACGGTTTATATTATTATTTTACCTTTATAAGCTTTTTTTTGTTTGCGATTTAGAATTCTCGAGCTTAGATTTAAGTTTCAGCGGGCATTGCGCCCGAAGAAAGAAGAGGCTATAAGCTGAAGAGGCCCGGCAAACTGCCACTCAAGAGGGCAACTACTAATGACTCCCCATCCTCTGGGTCATCCAAAGCATGGGAAGTCATTCTTGTTACTACTTCGTCACTGTGCTCGCTTTAGTATTTGTAGTAGTATTGAATTAGTATTGATTTGTTTGTTTGCCGACGTACACGTCGGCCCGTCGCCATGTTGGGCTAATCGTGGTTTTTCAATTAACGTTGCGAGTGATTAATTACGGTTTGAATTAGAGTTACGAATTCAAATTTCGCGTTGACAGTTAGAGTTACGAAACCAAATTTTGTGTTAACAATTAGAGTTTGCGAGAAAGTACTCCCGTTTGGATTTGCTTTAGCGTTGCGAATTATAAGATATCGCGATTGTACTCAGTATTTTCTATTGAGAATAATTATTAAAATTTATTAAAGAATAGAATTTGAATTTGTCGCGTTTTGTTTTATTTTAAGTCGAATTAAAATGACGTTAATTTTAAATTAATTTCGTAGCGTTGCGATTTGCGACCATCGCGCATAGTTGTAGTTTTTTCTTTTCATTTATAAATAGTAACATTAGATTAGATTCATTTTAAGAATTAGCGTTGCGATATATTTCATCGAGATTGTTTTAATAACTTTTCCGATTAGCGTTGCGTTGATGAATGATCGCGTTCTTATACGTAGTGTTGTGTCTATGAAATGCCCAAACTTCTTTCACTGAGATTGTGGAAACCTGTTCCTGGATCGCCTGATGCAACGAAGATAGTTGCTAAAAGGTGGTAGAGCATCAGCAGCTTCGAATGTAGCTGCACTTCGACATCTCGATATTAGTGTTGCGTATGTTGAAGTATGAGTACATAAATTAGTATTTATTAGTGTTGCGTGAATGATTAAAACACCCTACTGCGGTGTATGTTCCCGCGAATTTTTCATTTTTCTTTCTTTTTTGTTTTTTTTTTTTGTCACTAACAAATTAAATAGCATTATAAATGTGATAAAGTACTCCTCGCGATTTATTTCGAGAAACGTCTATTTTATGGTTATGGATTTAGTAAATTAGCGTTGCGAAATAGAAAAATATTTTCCACTCGCGGTTTGTTCGGGATTCTATCGAGTGGATCGCCCTTCTGGATTTATTTCTTTTTCAGCATTCCTGTGGGCGTTTGTTCATGGAAATACTGTTGAACAATATCTCTGTTCGATATTGATGAATATTTTTAATTTGTTGTTGTATTATTTAAAATTATTATAAATGATTTTATTTCATAATTATATATATATATTGCATTTCAAGAAAAATGGCAGTTGATATATCAATATGTTTGAGCTATATGATGTAAAAATTTCTTACTAAACGAAAAGGAAATGTAAAATAATCATAATAAATATAATGATAATATTAAAATATGAAGGTAATAATAATGAAGTATCATTAAGATTTTATTTCAATATTTTCATTTATTTTCATTATTTTTCATAAATTTTATTATTTTAGTTTAAAAATTAGACTAACAATGACTGTTCGTTATGAGAGTTTTAACTGTTTCGTTCATAGTATTTTTGACTAATTAAACGAAATAATTTTATGACTTTCAATTTGCTGTGCATAAATCAGTTCATTCGCGATCATCGTTTATTGCCAAGAATCTTGCACAGAAAATGTTGTGTGAATGGTGGTCGATTCTTCGCGTTAACAATAAAGTTTATCTTTTTGCTTCATTGAAAACGAGTTACAATAAAATGTAGAAGAGTTTGAATTCTTAACAAAATCTTTCTCGGTAATTTACGCAAAAATTACATGATGCAATAGAAATTATACAGAAAAGATCATATCTAATATCAATTGTATACACACAATCATTGAAATGAAAGAAACGAACACGATAGAATCGTCGGCGATCTTTAATGCAAAGAATAAAAGTTAAATTCATTCTATAAAAAGAAAGTATAAATGGACTAACGAATAAAACAAATCGTGACTTTAATCGCCTTTTTTTCATCTATGTATTCAAAATAAATTTCCCATTTTCAATGAAGTCTAAATTGAGATATTCAAATTGAAATATTTAATTTCGAATCCAAATTGAAATATTTATTTTCGAAACCAAATTCAAATTCAAATTGCTGAAAATTTGCGTAATTCTGATTAATATACTAAATTGGTGGATATATAATAAAAGACTATGAGTTATTTTTGTAATTTATTCATTTTTTTTATGTCTAATAAAATGTTTCCTTCTCAGTTTTTACACTTTTTGTATTATATGTACTAATAAAATAAATGAGTTTGTTGTAGATTTATTAACTTCTAGGATATACACTTATATATATAAATAGCAGTTCAAGTTATAAATATTACATAAAAAATTCAAGAATGGATCAGTGGAACTTGGAATACGGATTGAAAAGTATAAATGAAATATGAATAGAAGAGATGTTTAAACGAGAAGCGCTAAAAATCACGGAGCAGCTTTTGAACTTTATCTGCTGTGAATTATAATTGTATCTTGTAAAATCTTTTTGTAAATTTTTTCTGGTTTGAGTTTGTTTCAGATACCATCGAGACACCAACGAAAGAAGGCATATCCCGTATAATATCCTGTACATACAATATTCCATTCCTTTTCCTGCTAATATTTAGATTTTTATATAGATAGCGTTATTAAAGAAACTTAGGCTTCTACATCGATAGGAGGTAAATTTTTAATTAAAGGAGTTTAGGTCTTTAAATAATCTTTACATAACTAATTAAAAAATGAAGGGGATCCCCAAACAGATACGTTTAAATCGCTAATAGATAGGGCTTAAAAAACAAGTGTTGAATTTTGCGTAGGTAAAACCTGTAGCAAGAAACGTTTAGATTTCTGATAGATATAAGGCTAAGATAGAAAAGGTTTAGCTTTGATGTTTGTTCCTGGGATCTTTGTAGGAACTGTGGAGAGATGTGCATGCTATGTCAAGGTACAAATAATACATACAAGGTATTGCAGATTTTGTAAGGTATATTTATTCCAAACGATGTCCCCTTTCCTTTCTCTTTATTTTAGATTTATTATAGTTTTTTAGATAGGTAGGAATCTTAAAACTTTTATATCTTTGATAGGCAGTTTAAACTTGATTTACAGTTAGGTGGGAAATATTTTCGAATTGAGTGAATGTTATGGCTCAGTAGGATGTTTTTAAATGAAGTTAGGTTCATAGATAGGTAGGCTACTTGTAAATTGTATATTGTGTGGTATATTTGTATGTGTGTAGTAGTATGTACATATTATGGTTTTGGTTACAACTATTACATATTTTCATGGCAACGTATCATGTTATGCGATTAATTGAAGATTTAATTGAAATTTTATTTTCAGGCTGGGTCTCCATACGCAGCAACCTCCACACGGTGAGACCTGGGTAATCATTGTTATTTGATGTATAATTACTAATTGCATCATATTATATGATATAATTATGAATTATATAGCAAGTAATATGAGCTAATTGGCTGCTATCGCGATTATGTTTTTATGAATATGAGATGGCAGTTGTTGATTTAAATATTTATGAGTAATCGGTAGTCATTGACGAATGTGTATTATTTCAATTTCCTAAAAATAATGCTGAAAGTTGTCGCGTTTCTTTTTAAATAATCTTGAATGAAAATTAATAAGATATTAATTTTCAATTAATTTTTTAGTATTGCTATTATCGCGAATAGCACGGGTTTTGCTTGTAAAAAGATAGTAATTTCTCTTGTATTTATTTTTTAGAGTCAGTTAATTGCATTATTTTCCCATCGTGATTGTTTTAATTGTTTTTTTCAATTAGCGTTGCGTTGATGAGTAATCGCGTTTCTTTAAGTAATGCTACGTTTTTAAAATCCCCAAAATTCTTCCACTGAAATTGTGGAAGTATGTTCGCGCTCTCGGTTTAGGTACCTATTGCGGTTAAAAGAATTAAATATCTAAACTCATCTATTGGTATGATTTATGTCTCAGAGAATTTTACTGAAATCTTTGAACTTGGAGTTTGTTTCATCATTGTGATATCACCGGAAGAAAAATCGTATTCAACATAGTGATGCATTTCTTTTTTTCTTCATTGTATTTACATACTTTTGTAGATAGGATATGTGAAGATCTTTAACTTTTTGAGAGACACATTGAATTAGAGTTAGATAAGATGTATTTTAGATGAATTAAATTTATGATTAGGTAGAATATTTTTATGTTAATATAGGTATATGATAGGTAGATCTTTTAGAGTAAAATCTTGGTACATATAAGTAGGTATTTGGTTAGGTAGGAACATACTTACTAAGGCTGCTTGAAAGCGTTGTTTCCTAACAATGCTAATGTGTGTTGATCTAAGTTAGCTTTTAAATAAAGTATATCGTTAATTAAGTGCATAATTAGCTAATCTTTCGCGTTCCTTTTTTGTTGTACGTTTTGCGCTACGATTACGAGATTAAATATTTTGCAAACGCACGCCAAGAGGAGGATTTGTTTGAAAATTGACTTAATTTTCAAATAAGTTCCGCGTAAAGGTATCGGTAAAGTAGCAATTTTAATTACCAAGTACCGTAGAAAAGTCTCCATCTGCGGTCCGAGGAAACTATCGTTTGTCGATAACATAGAGGTCCGTGTTGCATTTGGGTACCAAAAGCCACGAAATAACGCAAATTCAGGGTGAAATAAGCATTGGTCTAGGACAGGACGACGAAGAAAATACACTGAGGCAAATATACAACGTACGACATTTATTCTCTCATTTTCCTTAAATCGATATCATCCTACGTACGGGTAGATACAGAGGATCCTATAAAGGTACATGAATTTCCATGAATTCTGAAAATTCGAGGAGATATATCAGCGTACCCTTACGACATCCCTTCTATTCCTCTCTGTCGTGTGCGTACAACTGTGTATGCGTGTGTGCGTATCTATACTTCGCTTCCGGTTGCACTAGCTCCTTTACTTCGGATTCATACTGTGTTGCATCTTTCTGCGCGTTTCAATCTTTCATTCGAACGACGTTTCCGCGTTTCTCTTGTCCACGAGTCTGTTTTCTTTTTCTGAATAAAACATTACCCGACAGGCGAGTAGTCGAACGAGAACAACAAGAACACGTTTCTACACGATGCCTCAAATATCGCAGCCATACGCACTGTACGTAATTCGTCAACTCATTAATAGAATTCGAACGACTAGTTTCGGAGCGTAGAAATTTAATTCGATTCATTCGACGTATTCTCTGTTCTTCTGTTTTCTAATTTCTTCCTTTTTTTCTTTTTCTTTTCGTGCGATTGATGAATCTTTTGAATTCGAAATGTAACACGCGACGATCAGGGAACGTTCGATCAAACCGTGAGACCGTGAATCGGGATATTTACAGCATTTACGGCCGTGTTCCGTGCGGAAAAACAAGCCGACGACGCGGTCGAGAACAGTCGATGGACAACTATTCGCGACGAATCGACAAATAATTCGAGCTAGTGTAAGACCGATTTTCAAATTCGTATGGACTTTGCCTAAATTTCAAACAAGCACTCATCGATCGTGCCCCGATTTTCGAGGATATCTACGTCTCTGTTAAAAAGCGGCTCTCGCGATCCTCTCTCCATTCTCATCAATTCGAGGCGAAATTTTTGATAAAAGCACGCGATAGTTCGGAATGAAACGTTATCTATTTACCTTTCTTCTTTTTAACAATGACGAATAAAACTAATTGAACGCATTCTATGTACACATCGACGCACAGTCTCTGGTCCTACGTGAGTGTTATCACTCCACGCGATATGCCACGGGCTCGATTTCCTGCTAATTTCTTTCTTCGTTCATTCGCTCGTCTTTCCAATCGATACGGTAGCGGAGAGCTCACCCTCTACGGTTCAACAGCTTCGCAGCTCTTGGAGCTGACTCGCTGAGCAAGTTTTGCCGACGTTAAATGAAATTCAATATAAATGATATGTAAATCGAAGGCGACGCTTTAACACAGTACTACCCTTTTCGTTGGGAAATTTATTTCGAAGGAGTTTCATTTTCTTCCGATACTATACATAGTATCATTTCAAGCTCTTAAGATCTTAAATGTCACGGGAAGATCGTGTCAATTTTCTTCTCCGAACCATCACTTTACTTACGTTATTCTACTCTCGAGTTAATAAGAAAATTATTGGGACAAAACCATTTCGTGTCTCGCCAATTACGTTCGAGAAACATATCGGGGCGCTGAAAGGCCGCAGAGGGGTTGAAAGGTGCCGCGAAACCATAGAATCTTAGAGCAAGATCCAACAACGATCTTCTGTTTTATTTTACAATAGATAACGCGTTCGAGTTTCACGTTTTTCATAGTATCGATTCTCGAGCTTGACGACACCGGTTTTTGCAGATATTTCTTCCATTCTTTTAATGCCACTTATCAAATATTGTCATGGATTCTTCTTGCCTGCTTATTCCGAACGCCACTTCCGATAGACGAACGAAGAAATGGCCGACTTAACGTGCTAAAAGTCTCGACGCTCCTATTTCCTCTCAAGATCGTTCTAGACATTTTGAAATCGTAATATTTTTACAATCGTGCCGTCGTTTTTCAACTTTTCGCTGTTTACCCTAACAGACAAGAGGAATCAACTTACGATGCGTTAAGGGCACTCGGAGGGTTGAACAGTTTCCTGGAATTGAACGGCGTTAGGCCGCCACCGACAATTGCAGTCCCGTAGAAAAAATATTCGCTCGATTTCCTACTAAACTCTCTGCGCAGCGAAGTTACAGTTCGCGTTTGGTTGCGAAAGCGTAAAAGCTCTTACGTTAGCCTCACTTCTGGTATACCGGATAGTGTCAATTTACTGCACATTTCTCAACAACTTCGAACAGCTTAAACATCTTCGATAAGTAACTTCGAATATGTAGTAACTAATTAATCTCCGTGATAACTTTAGCGCCTTAGACTAGAATAGTTTTCCACGAATCCGACATCGGTAACGCGCGTACGCAGGCATGTACGATCATAAGTTGCTTTTCTTCCATTTCTGTCGGAAAATTTGGAAAAAAATCGAATGATAGAAGATACTAGATTCCGAAGATCCGACGTTAAATTTTACACTCGAATTATCTCAATATGCACATAGTTTGTTCGTGAAATGGTGGAGTTTGTTCTTTAAATGATTTTGAAATGGTTTAAACATCGAACGATGCATAATATTAGATCGTTAAATTCAATCTACGGTGAATTTTAGTGAAAGATGCATATAGTCTCGTTTTATAAATGGCTGAGTTTACACCAAGAGGAGAACTTGGAGATATATTTAATTATCGAATAGTACAACGTACCAGATCGTGAAGATTCAATATTGAATTTTGCGCTCGAATTATTCGAAGTTAAATATGGATACAGTTTCCTGTTTCTTGAACGACCGAGTTTGCGCGCATACTTCGAACTTCGCGTCCGATTTTTGTGGAGGGAAACTTCCATAGAAAATCTTTCTCTTTCAAGACTTTCATCTTGAGTTTTAGGATTCATTCTCTTCTCCGGTTTCAAGGAGTTGAAATAAAAATAAAATTCAAGAAGATGAGAGTTTCGGGGTGAATACCGCTATTGAGAAAATTGCTTCCGGAAATCCAAGCTAAATAAAGGGGAGAAAAAAAAACAAGAAAAAAAAGAGGAATAGGAAAAGAAGAGGGCTTTCAATAAGAGCCAGCGAACACGAAGTTTGGAAATTCGAGAATCGCCGTAGATCGATTTCGTCGGTTGATGGCCACCGAGAAAACTGGGAAAAGGGTTTAGAAGTTGGACTTTCTTTTTGCAAAAAAAGAATAAGAGCTTGTACAGTGTACAAGAAAAAAAGGCTGTTTTAAAAAGGATCTTCTGTTCCTCTTCTAAAGTAACTTTTCTCGAGCTATTGATCTTTTTTTACACGCCCGCGTACACTCGATAAATATGGCACACAAGAGTCATCAAGATTCAACGAGAGTCTACATCATATGATACAAGTTCTCTTCAAAAACTAATAAACGAACATAGAATAAAAGAGAAAAGGGAGGAGAAAGGACATAGAAAAAGGTAACAAATAGAATGAAGGTAAAAGTAACAAAATCACTGGCACAAATGACAGAATCGTAAGAGATGAAAAATAGCTATCAAATCGATCGATGATATGCCATCGATTAAACTGTAAATCAAAGAATAGCGCTGCTCGTAGTAGACGGCTTTGCAGACTTTGGTGCATCTTGGCAAGGGGCCAGAGAGTCGTTGGAAATTGCTCGGAGACTTCGCGTAGCCTATTGTCGACTGAACAGACTGGTACCCATTGGACGAGATCAAGGATCTATGGTAAAGCTTCGATCTATTTCATCGAGATGGTCCGTCGATTTGTTTCCATCAGGCCGTTCACCGTGATCAGGCCACCTCGGCGGTGCATCGTGGTCGTCGTGGAGGTATTGGTTGGGGTCTGGGACGTTATCTCCGTGGTCGCACTCGTTGACGCCAGTCTCTTCTGCGAACGAAAGAGGAATTTTATAAAGTGGAATATTTACCTTGTGAAACATAATTAGAGATTAGGAACCTTTTTGATTAAACAAGTTAGATTTTACGTTGAAGGGAAGGTATCGTAACATAATTAGACACAGATAAATGTAATCAGTAAGGAAATGAATGAACAAGAACATAGCAGCGAAAATTATGTGATAATATAATACCTATGTAATGAGATAAAGTTAAGTAACGTAGATAATGCGCAATGTAATATGATACTATTCCTGATGCAATTCAAATCAATGCGTCAAAATGATGACGAGATTTGAGACTCCTCGATTGTGAAAATACGTGAGATACGAAGACCTTATACCGTTATTCCATTATCTCTTTTTTCACGGTATAGACATTCTCTTTCCCCCGACAAACGCTGTTTATTAAGTGGAAACAAATTTTCCAAATCAGTTACTCTCCACCTCTACCTCTATCTCACTATCACTTAAAGTACCATTTTCGCGTACATGATCCTTACTGCATTCGTAGAGGATTCTTAGAGGATTCTTAGAGGGTTCTCAGAGGATTCTCAGAGGATTCTTAGGGGATTTTTAAAGGATTCTTAAAGAATTCTTAGATTTGCATAAGCTCGAAAGATATCCTGTCAATCGATTTACTAAGCCAACGATGACACGACATAGCAACCTCCTCGATCATCCATGCTTATTAATCTTGGTAATCTTTCTTGGAAAGCAGAAAGGGAATCGATTTAAGGAACTCCTGGCCTATTCGTTTTCTTTTAGTCAATAGATGGACGTGATCCAGTTGTTCCAGTCAGGAATGTCCGGATCGGAAAGGAACGGCGCGAAACTTTATATTCGGCACGCCCCGCCGCGGCGAACTTTCGCAATCAGACCAGGGATCACGTAAGATCCGCGCCGGAAGGAAGGCATCGCTCACTTCCGGTCGGTGGGGTCAACCGAGTCCAGGCACGTTCTCGTCAACGGATCCCGGAAATTGCGGCACGTAAAAGCGTCGCGATGCCTCGGGATTACTTCCAATTCGAGTGTCTTTCGGCTTCCTCTTAAATAGCATAGCCCGATCACGATCTTCGTTTTATCGTACTCGACCGGTGCCCGTTCGTTAAAAAGCCGAGGAAGAATGGCTCCCGTTGTTTGACTCGCTTAAATTCCCCAGACCGTTTATTTGCCCATTGTAATTGCGTTCCATGGCTTCGATCTTTGCAACTTGCTGCGTCTTCCACGTCTTTATCGCCTCCCGTGCAATCTCGGTTTTATACATCTGACCGAGTTTTATTCACAACTAGGAGAAATAAATTTTCATGAAGATCGTTTGCTTTGTGACAAGCGAGGTTAACTCGCCACGTTTGATCGCTGTGTGAAAATACTTTATACCAGGGTTGATAGCGTGTGTAGAACGTTTCTTCCAGTATAGAGCAATAAATGCAGCTTCATTGAGCACGAAAGTTTATTACGACGAAATTTATTCCAAGACACGAAATACGAAAACTCTGATGGAAATACTTTCTTAGCAGAGCTCAAACTGGCCGGAAATTATTCTATTATATCTGATTAACCTTCAAGAAATTTTAGACGTTGCTAAAAAGTCATAAAAAAAAAGTTTTATTAATACCATGTATTCACCGACATTGTGTAGAATAAAATATCGATATTGATATTATCCGTTTTATCATATCGTTAGAATTACTTAAAAACTTTAGTTTTATTCACCTGATTTTATCTCTATATCTTTTTCTCTAATCTAAATATATGTAAGTGGCACAAGGTACCATCTTGGAATTAGTTGGTTACATTCCTCCGCTAATTTTCGATCGAATCGCGGACAGCGCGGCCATCGAGGACGGCTGGCAGAGTGGCGCGGGAAATTTAATAAAACGCAAATCGAGCTCACCTCGGCCTCGTTCTCTTTGTAGGGCCAGAAGTCAATTTGCCTGAGTGCTTCCAGCTGGTTCTCCAGCGGGTCGCTACTATTGCTTTTCGTCGAACCACCTCGTAGCCCAGGATCCTTCTTCCACGCATAAATAGGTCGCTCCAGGCCCACTTGGAGTTGATTAGCCGTTCGTTCCGCCTCGTCCGCGTGACCGTTTTCGTTCCTTGGGTCTTCTTCGTTCTTTCTCCATTCGTTTCCGGTGTACTTGGGCGAAGAAACCGCGGACACCGCGACGAACGCGTTTTTTGACTTCGACGAGGTTGCGTCGGCCGTGGTACCTGGTTTGGAGATCGGCATTGCAGTTACCCTGTGATAGGCGAATTGCTTCCATTTCGTGGGCCACGTGCCTGTCGAACTCGTCTTGCCGTAATTCCACTCATCGTTGATTTTCTGCTGCCACGGAGAGAGCTCGTTGCCCTTCCCGTTCCAACCATTCTGCTCGTTGGATTTTTTTGGCCAAGCATCCCCAGAATCTTCCTCTTTGACTTTCGCAGGCCACGAATCTTCGTTGAACTTGGACCCGTTGTCGTTCGTCTTGGACGTCCAAGATTCGTTGGATTTCGTCGACCACGAGCCACTTCTCGTCGCCCACGAATTCTTGTCCCCCATTTTAGATATCCAAGAGGTAGATTCTGGCTTGGCTATCCACTCTCCTCCTTTCATCTTCCACGAGTCAGAGTTGCTGCCCTTGGACGCCCAAGCGTTGTCTTTCGCTTTCGCGAACCACGAGCCTGGTTTGTTCGATTTCTCAGACCAAATTTCGGGCACGTTCGTCTTGTCGGGCCAGAGAGTTATACTGGATTTGTCCATCCACGAGTCGTTGGCTTTTTCAGGCCAAGAACCCTTGCTCGTCCACTTGGTCTCGGCGTTCGTTCTCCCGAGAGGTTTGCTCCACCTTCGAGAAGTATTCTCATCGGAAGGTTCCATCGCTTTGATCTGGTACGGCTTCCAAGTAGATTGGTCGGCCGCCATTACCCAGGCACCCACCGATTGGATCTTGGGCAAAGCAGCTTCATCCGTCCACGAGTTCTTCCCTTCGTATTTCCTTCTCCAAGTGCCAGAATCATCTCCTTGCATATTCTCGGTCTTCATCCAATCCTTAGAATTTTTCGAATCCGACAGCATCGTCCATGATTTCATCGACTCGCCGGATCTCGTCTTATAGTCGCTGAAATTGCTCCTATCGTCGTTCGATTTGTACCTGGAAGCTTCCGTCTGAGGCAGTTTCTCTTCCTTCGAGAACTCCTTCGACGAGAACAACCTGCTCTGTTTCTCGTCCTTCTGTTTTCTTTCTCCGTTTGACTTCTCGGTTTCTTCCTTCGACCAAGCACCGTTATTCTGCTTGTCTAAGCCCAATTTCTTTACCAAATCGGCGTTCGGGTTGTACGACTTCCCATTCTCGTCTTTCGGCCATGGCTTAGCACCAGGAAGCTTATGAGGCCATGTAGCTGGATCAGAGGTTAGGCTGTTCCAGGTTTTCATAGTTATTTGTGGTAACACGACTTTCTCCTTGCTCTCCTGTTTCATAGACGATTTATTAGGTTCAGAGCGATTTTTACCTTTCTCCCATACGCTGTTTGCCTGATCTCGATCGTATAGTTTCATGGGTCTTTCTCCTTGTTGCCACGAAGGCGCAATTTTCATAGGTTTTTCCACTGGCCAATTAGATCTGTCTCTGTTCCATGAATGTTGAGCTCGTTGCTGTTGCCACATTTTCTCGGCTTCAGCTTCCTGTTCAGCGCCTTCTTCGTTGTCTAAGATGGGCCAATAATTCTGTTCAACCGGTAAAAAGCTGTCACGTTGCGACCAATACTTGGCGTTGTTCGAAGGTTGCCTCCAAGACCATTTCTCAGACGAAATAGGCAATAGAGGACGTTCCTCGGGTCTCCAGGGTGGATTGTATCCGTACGACAGATCCGGCCAACTTTTGCTCAACGCGAAATCTCGAGATCTCGGCTCGTACTCCTGGTCGGTAGAAAATCCATCAGACTGCACATTGAAGTCGCCTTGGTAGCCCTCCTCGCGTCTTCCTAGGAACTCTCGCGACGCTGGTGACAGCTGATTGTATCGTAGTCGGTGGTACGTTTCCGGTATGTCGTAGTCTGGAACACGTCCCAGGTCTGAAAGATCGAACACGCTCCAGCACTTTCGAAATAAGTGGTTAAAGGCATTCGAAAGTTTTTGTTTAGAATGCAATGGAATCGACTTTGCTTACTAGTTTGTGAACTGTCTGAAAGATTTGTTGATACAGAGCGATGCAAAAGACTACCGAAGATCTTGGATGTTGAATCGAAAAATGGAATCGAATCGAATCTGGCGAAAATGATTCTGTCGCGTTTATAAATCTTAATACTTTGACGACTGAATTTTCTAGTAACCTGTGAGAAACTTGTTTTTTATTCATTATCGATAATAAGGAGTAATTTTTTCGAATAGTTTTATACAGAAGACGTAATGCATTAAAGTTTGAGACCAATTAAAAAAAAATTGTTATAGTTATAGTTAATTAATTTTTACTTGACGAAGAATATTGTCCACTGTGTGAAAATAAGATTCACTAAAAATTAAAAACTGTTTAATTTTAAATTGTAACATAGAAAATAAAATAAACGCGACGCGCTGCCTCTTTGTATACGCGACGTAGCATGTGAAAAGGTTGAACGTCGCATCGCGAAACATTATTTTGCATCGCTCTGTAAAGAAACGCGCAAAAATGGCCTGATTTAACCTTGGAACCCACCTGTAGGCCTGTCGTACACGTTCGTGAACTCCCTATGTGGCTGAACGTGACCAGGCTGACGAGTTCCAATCTTGCCAAACCGCATCGGTCTTTGATTGCCAAGTTCACCAACTTCGTTCGCTAGAATTGGATTTCTATCGAAAGGGAAAGACTTGGTGTTGCTTTTCGACTTGTTCTGTTCGATCAACTCTCTGATAGAAGGCAAGCTTCTGGAACTCTGTGGAACAGAGTAACGCGGACTTGTGGTTTTTTCGGTTTCACCCTGCAGATCTTGTTGCCAGGGTGGACCAAAGAGTCTCTCTGCTACCAGACGCCAATGAACCGGCGTCGTTTGCCAGGGCGTCTCTGTGGTTGTCAACAACGGAGGTGTTGCTGGCACAGATGTTAACGTGGTCGTGGAGAAACGATGCTTCGGTTTCTTCTTCTTCTTCAACTTCTTCCGCGACTTTCTCGAGTCGTTTGAGGATTCCGAAGTGGTTGGAAATAGAGTCGAAGTGGACTCGTAGCTGCGTTTCGCTGCTGGGTCCAACTCGTTTCTAGACAGTTTCAGCTCGTTCTCGGTGTTTGCTGTCGATAGAAGCAAAATAACGTCATTTTTACGGTGTGCAGGTTCCTTCGATTAAAATGGCTAAGTTTAATCCTTTAAATACGCGTATCTTCCTATAAATCGTTCCCTTCAAACGCAAAAAATGCTAAAGCGAAGTACGATAATCAATAAGCGGTTTTGAGATACAGCTTTCTACGAACGTTCACTCATTATGGATTACAAACAAATATTTATTTTGTAGAGAAAAGTATAGCACAGCTACAAGATTATAATTATTTGCAGAGTGAAGTAGTCATAAAGTATCTTATTTATTTTACTATATTCAAAGGCTGAAACGCTAATAAACGTCAGTCGCTGATAAACGATTCCAGCATCTCAAAGTCGATAAAAATTTTAATATCATTGACGTTAGCTATATGTAAAGGTTTAAGGTATGAATGTAAAATATGGTCAAACGATTTTCGCGGTAGGAAAATTTTGTCTCTAGAACACGCGGTATATTCGCATAGGTAGGTTTTCCATCTGCAGAGGCGAGCAGCGTCGGGCAACGTCGATTTATTTCTCATAAAAAGCACATCGCGATACGTCCACTCGAACCGAGTTCTCCCGCAGGCGGCGCTCATCCATCAGCGCGAGCAAATGGCCATTATTAAAGCGGCATTGTTCCTGTAATGGAGATTAAGATGGTTTCGCGCGCAAAGCGCTTTACCTACTGCTTGCCCTGGCTCCGATGCACGGACTAACTTGTTCCTGGATTATTCACTGTCTCCGTATACACTGCCCCACCACGCGTCACGCGTTAGTTAGGAAATTAAGAGACGGATTTTGCATACGGTCATTTCGAAAGAAACCGCCGGAACTCTTTAACTCTAATCCGTTTTTAAATCTCTTCGCTCTCTCCCTTTGATAAGGCGACAGGAATTGTCGAATTTCGTTTAAATATATATTTGAAAAAGTTGAGAAGCTTTGTGGAAAAAGAAGCCATAAAGCATGGTGTGTACGATGAATTGAGTAAATTAGGTTGGAAGTGTTTGAGTTGTAGCTTTTTAGTATCGGTTACGTATGAATTGATAATTATAATTAAACTAGTATTTGAGAAGAAACTACATTTGATTATGGGCCGTTACTCGTGTAGTGCACGTGAAATTGGGGGTTGTTTTGCCGGTTTCGAAATAGTTTACGCTCCGAATTCTGTCCTTTTGTCCACTTTTATACTTCACTTAGAAATTTTTATCTTGAAATCTATTTATCGGATAAGAAGTTGCGCTGTTTTAATTTCAACGTGGACGATTCGATGTATTTAAATAAAATTCTTTTACGTTGATAAATTACTTTTCTAACGTTGGAAATTATAAACTAATTCTTTTGTTTGTAACTGACAAAAGTTCAACATCCAACAATTCGTTCTGCTAGTTTCTATAGTACCAGTTGTGAAAAATTTGTTCCACAAATGGCATTGACTCGGTACGGTCAAGAAAATCCATTCACGGTTCAATTCGACTTCATTCGAATTCATTCCCTTTGTTTCCGGGTAATCTCGTCGAAGCAACGCGAAATGGCAAGAGTACATCGTGGCGTGAAATGGGTTAACGTATTGTTCGCGTGCCAGGAAGTAATCGAATGAGTGAGACTCGGGGGTGTGGCGGTGGGTGAAAAAGAGTCGGTGGAAGCGGACGAAGAGAAAAGGGAAAATCCAAACGGAGAGGATTTCCCGCGGGCGAATTACATTGATTTCCACGTTATACAGATCGACTAATTGTCGGGAGGCAATTACACCGGGCAATAATGCAGACACTATTTCGTCTAATCGACCTATTGTGAGACTTTATTGGATTCTCCTTGGTCGACTCGAACGCGATTAGCAGCGAGGGTCTTCCCTTTTGCGACAACTTTTTCCTTTTAATAGCTTAACTGGACGAGAACACCTTGTAACTGCTTCCACTGAAATCTATTTATTCGGGAATGGCTTCTTACAGAAGGATAGTCCTCTGTTTTGATTCTGAAATTGAATACCACGAACGAAGCACGAAATAGACCTATCATATTATGAGACTTCGTGTCGCACGAATAGAGAGCAGAGCTTAGCTTCTTTGCGTTTTAATTTCTTTCGAGAAAGTGGATTGATCTTACGTCTATTTTTGTTATTAGCTATAACCGTATAACTTAGGGCTATCTAGAACTGTTATAGTCAAAAATTGTGGCTTTTACACATAGAATTACTTCTCATAAATTTCATATACGTTACATGAAGCGTCGTATAAGTAAAGATTCGATGTACCTTTCGCTTCATCTTCGTTGCTTTGGTGTAGAGATACTTGTATCATCCTGATTACAAAACTACAAATCTTCTACTACCACTAAATGATACAAGAAGTATTGACATATATTTCTATAGAAGAAAATGAAATTAATCGAATTTGTCAAGAAGATAATATCTTTCTACATAACTTTTGTTTACATAGCTAACGAACGACAATCCTCGATAAACGATACATGATAGACGATCGTGACAAGGGTTGGCAATCACTCATCTCACATTTCAATGGTCTCATTGACGACACAACTCCTTTACCCTTATTCCCTGTTGCTAGATACAAGACGCGCCTTAAACGATAATTAACCGGGGAAGTTCATCGAGAGTCGCAACAGGTTTCTTCTTCTTCGGGAGACCACGAGCACGTTTGTAATAAAGTCTCGAGACGCAACTTTGTTGCGAAACTTGCCCGATCATCGTCCCTTGTCGCCTCACGAGTAAACATTCAATCGATGAACCGGTTCGAATCACTTCCGCTTTGCTTTAACGCTGCTCGTGATCGTGCAAACAACTGAATTTCGCTACACTCGCGAATCTTCGTTGGAAGCTTGTAGAAAGGCTAACGACGATCGTCGATGCGGGTGTGCCTCTTCGATGAAGGGTTAACGAGGACCGAACTATTCACCCAAATACCAATTTCAAACTATTCTGCCGCGGAATTCCTTCGCCTAGGTGCTTTTCAGCTTCTTGCCCTCGAGACACCCAAAGCGTTACTTACCAAGCAGTTTCTGCACCCGCTCCCATCGGCTTGGATTCTCAGCTATCTTCACCAAAAGTTCCAACAAGTTCTCCACCAGCGCGTCTTCTCGAGCCTACCCAACAATGCAACGATAATTAAATTATCCCATTAACTCTAGAATATGAGAGAGAAAGTAATAGAACGAGCAGGCGTAGAGTAGCAGACATAAAGATGCATGCGCTCTTGTTCGTAAATGTTAGGGCAATCATGAACATTATATTAAATTATTAGTTTTGTCGTCTATATCTGTCGTGTCTTCTTTTTTACATGGTATAAATAGTTTTATGTCGTATAAATGGTCTTTTTGGGCTTTTCTATCTAATTCACCTTAAATTTTTTAACTAGAGTTTAGGATAGACAATTGTTGAAAGTGGAACATCACTAGTTTAATTTTTGCAAATAGTTTCAACAAATCTTTGTTATGTTTGTACATTCAAATTTGTTAACATTCAATAATTCTATTGAAATAATATCTAATACTAAATAGATCTCATATTGCATAAATCTTGAATGCATACATAAGGACTAATGTATATTACTCGTATAACTTTACACGAATAGATGAAAATCAATACGTAATTAGTTTACTACATTACATTACTGCAACCCCTGCAATTAGTTTCAGCAAATTTTTCCTATGTGTATATACCAGGTAAACCTTGCATAAGTACAAAATTGTGATTGTTTAATCGTTTTCTCGATCGTTTTCTTCCTCAATTTTTTCGTATGTCACCATTCGATGTTCTGATACTTGGGAATGAGAGTATGCGCGCTATCTTAGATAAAGAAATCATGATAAAATAACGAACAGGAAACATCTTAAACGTATTTTCTCCGTACACTTTTTCCTGCACGACTTTTAGATTTTAATTTACGCTACTCTTGCGTGACTGTATCTTTGCGTATTAACAGACATTGAGACCAGCAAACTCGTACAGACAAAATGGAACTTGTTGATGAAGTTGTTGAACGTTGGTAGTTTCTAAACCGTGACTCGACCAAGAGAGAATTTTTCTCGGCTCCCCGTGGAAACATGTTTTCCCCTCTCGCTTTTCCACTCGAACGTGTTTTGCAAAATATGCACGCACCGCTCGCCGCCGGAAATTCTCGTCGCTCAACGATCATTAACGACTCGACGAAGTCGTGAGCGCTCGTTGCGCGCCACGCTGCTCTCTTCATTCGGATCCACGGCTCTCCTGCCTTTTCTGGATCCTGTTCAATGTGAAATCACAAACCTGAATCGTGATTCACAGCACAAGTGTCATTTTGCCTCCTTTCATGTCGAAACGTTGTCTAACTCGCTGAACTTTTCGAAGAATTTCTTAATTTCAAAGTTGTTCTTCTTTCGAAATGCGCATTTTGACTGCTCGAATAGAGAAATGAGAAAACGAGAAAATTCATCTTTGTGTTTAAGTTAGACTCGTTTCATATTCTTCTCAATTTCTGGTACGATTGTATACTACGTCTCATAATTACGAAGCCGCTCTAAAATTGTCAAAACATACTTGCATATTGGATATCTTGTAGCTTCCACGTATATTTTTAGATTCATCCGAAACTTTATTGATATAAGCATGACAGTAGCTAATGAAAATTCAAAATATTTCATATTGCACATAATATATTCATGAAAAGTTTCTGTAAGTTTTCGAAGACTTTCATAAACTATTGTATCTATAGGAACAAAAAATGTTGGAATGCTTTCACAATCATGTCGTGCAATATATCCATGAAAAATTGGAGCGTGCCTTGGTTTGCTATATTTTTCAAATTAGTGGTTATATGGAAATCGACTAATTTTGCGCTTGTGGAAAAAATTCGAGTGTCGTGGACGGAGCAACGACACAAGGGACTCGACTTCCGTTCTGGCGTTCCTCGTAATTTCCGTCGGAGGATTCCACGGATTCGTTACGCGTCCTCTCGCTGCGCACTCTTGAAAATTCCGGGCAAAAAGAGAGTAACAAAAACGATCGGAAGCCGAAAGGGGGACGAACGAAATCGTGGACAAAGGAGAGTGTAGATCGATCCTCTGGGGAGATTGTCTCACGTGGTCGATAAACGTTTTCGACGGTGTCGCCAGAAGGGACGGCCACTGTCGTGCTCTTCCGGATGCCGTGCTTCGTAATTTCCGCTCGAAACTCCTCCCTGGTATTTCGTGTCGAATATCTCCGACCGGTGGCGATAATCGTAAATCACGGGAATTAAGATTAACAGCTCCGTTTCGTGATCGCCGCCTCTATTGGGTTGCCGCTACAACAAGTATTTTATTTGCGCAAGTGCATCACGTCTATAGGCTTTTACATATTACGGCCGTTACAAGTATACGAGGAATGAATTTACCCTTTCGTGACGAGACTTGGACAAGTTAATGAATATATAGCTAGATAGATACTATAAATTACACGGTTTAAATGTTATACGTAACGCTGTATTATGTAATTTCTATAAAAATCAGGAAATCGTGAAGATTATTCTCTAAATAGTTCATTCTGAATGTTTCTTCATTTTATTATATTATCGAAGGGCTTAAACATATCCGAATAATTGCTAGCTTTTTGATAGGATATGTTACGTCGCGTGGAACATCTGATATGTGGATGATGTGGTTACAGAATCGAAAATGGGAAGGAGTTAAATTAAACTTTTCTCATTTATTGGTAAAATTGACACTGTGGCACACGGGATTTCCTCGGAGTTAGTGAAAATTAATGTGATATTCTCTCCATTTCCATCGTTCGCAAGATCTCTGCCCCAGTTTTTTTTCTTTCAATAACAAACCAGTGAGCCCTTCGCTTCTACACAGATGTTCCTACTTCTCGTCCCTTTGTGAAATAGAAACTTATGCGAACTCGAGTCTCACAGGCTGTCTTTGGCAAAAATCATATGGATTTTCATTTGCACCGCTTTATCAGTATCCCTCAGAGGCAGATGTCGGTTTTATCTCTTCCATAGAATTCTCTGCATCCCTTCCTTCCCTTATCACGCTAAAACATATTTCTTTTCTCTCTTCATCGTACTTTGATTTTCATTGAATTCTTTAATAAAAGACGCCTAATAAAATCAGATACATTTTCCTTTCCTTGCTTTTTTCTAATAAAGCTCGACATATCTTTACCATTTTTAGCTGTTCTAAGTCCTGTTCCGTGAACGAAGATCCTCGAAGCTCCTCCTTCTGTCGTTGATTCCAACGGCGGTGACAGCCGAGAACGGCTGCTACTGCGACTGCTACTGCGATGGTTTGCGCGAAGCATATTGAATTATCCGTGAGAATGCCGCTCTTTGTACGACCCACGCACATCCACGATAAGTGCACCAGGTATCTGCAGCGATAATAGCGGGCAAGAGCGCGAGACATCCTTGCAACGACGGAAGAATGCGCGCAATCTGCAGAGGCGCGCCTTTCAGCACGAATTGCCTTCTACTTTCTTATTCGTTATCTCCCCTATGGAATGCTGGTAGTCCATGATTATGTTAGACAAGGATCCTGCTTTTATTTTTTAAACGTTATTGCGTTATTGCGTTCATATAATTTCGTTAGAGGAAAAAACGCGCTGACGAATGAAAGTAACGCAATACGTCAGATTATTCTATGTGAGAATACGATTTGTAGTAGACGCTCGATATTACTTAATTTCAATTTGGTAGTGAGCGTAAAATGTTTCTCAATGATTGAATTGTCTCTCCTTTCGTATCACCTCGATTTGACTTGCACATCGGAAAAAAATGTGTCTGTACTTAGTGGCCGCGCTTCAACTTTCACGGGATATCGTCTTATTCCCAACAATTATTGTATCGAAAGATTGTTTGATAAGGGATTTATAACTAAGACTCTTTAGAATCACCGAGCGCCCCTTTTGGACGCTCTTTTGTGAATCGTTGACTCTAGAAACAATATAAAAGTTAATTACGAAGTTAAGGAACGAGAGCAAATAGAATTTTCCGAAACACAGCTATTACAGGAGGGTTTCTCTTTGAAATAAAGAGAAAGCGAGAGATTTTTACGAGGATGTTCAAGTTCCACCAAAGAGGCACGACAAAAGCTCGGCTCTCGTTCGTGGATCCAATTGTCGCAGTAATCGCAGCACGGTGGCGAAGGAGTCGCTTTAAGAATATTGAATTAGTCGGGAGGATGTATTCTTTGTGCCAGAGTCGGACAGATGACAACGATGAAACGGAGACTCTGCCGATTCTCTAACTCGGCGCGCCGTCTCAAAGAAACTTAATTTCTTCCTGACTATTTTAGAGCTTTTGTGCATGAGAAATACCATCCTTGTCGCTGTTCTTCCGTTACAAGTGGAACATGCCAATCGTGTAAGAAGAGAACCGGTGAATTCTTTGTGGCCGTGTCATTCACTTATCTTGGCACGATAATGGAGAGGACGAGCAAGTACTACAAATGACGCCAATTTCATTATCGAATAATTCTTTCGGTTAATACCATTTTCGCTACTACCGACGCATGTATCGTATCTCTTTAATTACTCGGATTGAAATAATATTATTGGCGAAATTTGACAAACCACCGATTACAAATTATAAGAATGACAATTACAATTATTTATTCTACCTCCTTATGATAAATAAATTTACGTAATAAGATTTCCTTTTTGAGATGCACTTAAATAATGCGAAATTGATGACTTTATAAAAAGTGGAGTTAATCAGTTGGCCTTTTTAATATGTTAAATCAATTGAAAGAATTGTATTGCTAGTTTATCTGCGAAAAAGATAGCAGCTTCCACAGGAAAACAATTATTATTCCCGACGAGGTTTCCGCAGAATGGCGCATTGCAAGCAGAGAAAGGACACGTCCTCGAGGTCGTGATTCCGTTCCATTTTCGAAAGCAGCGGAGGATCGTTGTCTTTTGTGCGTGCGACAAGAACAAATAGTCTCGGCGTGTATCTCGCGCCACGGGAAAGAAAACAGGGTATTGTATCTGCGCGATAAAAGAAAACTTGCCGATGGTTAACCGGCTTGAAAGCGGGACTGGCATTTATCATTGTGCCGCGTTTTATTTCCTCCACCCCTGATCGTTTCGCGACAACTTTCTCATTTGTATCTGACATGATTCGCGGCACGTTTCTTTCTACGAATAAATGCACCTATGTGCACGTTTTCCAAAAAGAAAGAAAAAAAGACAGAGAAAGAACAAAAGAGGAGAGAGAAGAGAACTGCGAGATTGCTCATTTGAGAAACTATCTTAAGTCCAAAACTAATTTTCCCTGCGATCATTTGGAGAACAAATTAGAAACGACGTATATACTTTCGTAATTTAAAATTTAATCTCTGCTCAGTGGAAGAAGATTTCCCTAGTCCGAGACTTCACCGTACAGAAAGGCGAATCATTTTTCAAAAGACTCGACGACGTAATTGTAAACTGTTCGATTCGCCGGGACGTCAGGTAATTTAAAGTTTGAAATGCAATTTTTGCGGCGGATCGCCAGGTTTGCTCGAACAGGTTCATCTAAAACCTAAAGTAAGATGAAAATGACGAGTTGCAGCGACGTTCGTTATGAAGAAGACAGCTGTTTCGTTCTGAGGACAGTTAGCGATGCAAGAGGGGATGGATGGTGGTCGAGGGTGGGTTGTCTATTTGAATGATCGCGATGGGATCAAAGTCCGGCCGCAGGTAGCCGAAAAGACGCTTTGAGTACGAACAAAGCCACTCGCCGTTATTGGCCCGGGAACATGGTGCCTAACGGCTCGCAGGCCGGATTATTTATCGATTGCGGATACGCGCGCCCTTTGAGATCGACGACGCCGAACGGCTACCGATGAATATTTCCTCTCCATTTTCCTCGCACTTCGTTCCACGCTTGTTTATTCGGTTTCAACGCTTCCGCCCTGTACGCTCGAATTCCCCGTCCCGTTCGAGCTTAAAATCTGTTCACGTTACACGTGCTATCCCGTGGAATGGTATAAATCAATTTCCATCACTTCTATTATGGAATTGTGTTAGGGACTTCCATTGCTTTCCATTCGATTATTTTTTTCTTTTTGAAGCGATAAGTGGATTTAGTTTGCATAAACCATAAAGTATTAGAATATGAAAGCGCATAGTATGTTAAGGAGAGGTATGCCGTAAGGGTTACACGCGTGCAGCAACAATGAGATTGCGACAGTTGAAGATCGTTTAAAATTTAGAGGTATAACTCTTCAATGTAGTGGAATATATCGTAATAGATAAATTTTCAATAAGTTTAATCTTATTCTCAACAGTAAAGTATGGAGGATAATCTTTTATTAAACAAAGATTCGTTGAAAAAGATAAAGTAGAGAGAGAATCGCTAGATACCAAAGAATCAACGCGTTCTGGCTATCAATTATTAAGCGATTAATTATTAACACAGAAACTTCCGACTAAACTCACCCCCAGTTCCCGAAGTTTCTGGCGTTGCTCCTCTTCGTTCGCGTATTCCGTCAACAAATAGGATTTTAGGTCCTTCAAAACTGTTTCTTGCCTCTTGTCCAACTTCTTTGGGCTGTTCGCTTTGGATCCCGAGTATTGATTGTGTTCCACGATTTCACTTTTTCCATTCGATCTCTCCGAATATCTTAGATCCTCCCACTCCACCGGCTGCAAGTAAAAAAAAAAGTGGTAGACTTCGTAGAAATCTTTCAATACCAAATGCATTAACTGTCGTCAAAATATAACAGGGAAATTCCAATTTCTTTGGCAAAAGAGCTTTGAAATCTGACGTCACTTTTCCGATTCAAAGCTACTTCAAAGGACGCTTTCGAAGGAGGGTCCATTAATATCTCCGGCTTCGATCTCGTTCTAAATCCTTCTTCACGTTTAATTTCTTAAAAACCCGTCTCACTAAAAGCAGGAAGGAAACTTTTCGCCTGAAACTTGGCGACAAAGCGAAGTGCAATATTCGGCATCCTTGTTATTGATAAAACTTCACTGGTCTACGAAATAAAGGCTGTAGTTACACTTTACTCGTTTGTTGACGAACTAACGTTCTGATCAATAGTCAAAAATATAAAGACAATGAAAAGATACAGGTAAGAAGAAGATGTAAGCTTTATAAATTTGTTGCATTGTCATTGAATGAAAGGGGTTCAATCGATCTCAGTGTTAAAATACAACATATAAAAACTTAATTTTGACATGTTAACTTTTGTACAATTCTTTCGTTCAATTATTCGTTTCTAACGTTTAATCGCAACCTAAAAAGAACGTGTCTACGTTATACAAAGTGACAATTTGGCTCACCTCGTTAGATTCGACGTTTCTTCGTTGAATCGTGTCTGTTTCCTCGCTCAAACGATTCACTGGATCATCTGGTGGCACTAGACTCTTCGGCACCTGCGTCTCGTTACTCCCGATCAGGATTTCTTTCTGCGTGCTGAGTTCCTTTTTTACGGTCGGAACACGCTTTGTTTTCATGCGGTTACCCTCGCTGTGGTTAGAGTTGCGTTCCTTCTTGTACTTTAGCAGCTCGGCCACCTGAAATCACACAAAATGCATATTCTCCTGTGGTATTTTTGGGAATATTAGAATAATGGAAAGAAATAGAGAATAATCATAGACATCGTTCCTTGGTAATGTCGGGAAACGAGATAATTCCTAGAATGCGAATTTCTATGAATTTATGGGAATTTTGAAAATTGCAATTCCTCCCAGTGACACAGGAGATTCTTGTAAAGAATGGATCGCGTCACCGCTATCGTAATAAATAGAAGCAAAGAGTATTCTGTCTTCAGGTAGAAAATAGAACTTACAGGAAAGTGAGATGTACGACACTATTACCTGCCAACGTTGCCATCGTCGTACCGAAAAAGAACGTACGAGTAGAATTTAAGAAACTATTCGACGCGTAACTACCGACTGACACTAGGTAGATGACTGCAGATATTCTAAAATTTTCTTCGAACGCACGAAAAAGTATTTAGAAAATGTATCGATATCCATTTCAACGTATATAAATTATTTAAAAAAGAACTATAACGAGAGAAGGTTGTAGCAGCTCCATTTCAACAATCTCTGAATTCTGTAACTAATAAGAATTCTTATAAATATAAACAAGTAAACCAATTCATCGTTAAAAATATGCATGAAATCGTGTATATATTCATATTTGAAGAAGTTATGTGATATTAATGTCCTACCTAAAGAAAATGGCATTTTGCATGTACCAAGCTAATACAATTCGATCGAGACCAAGTTTGTCGAAGGTACATTTTGAGAGTCTAGTCGAAAGTTTCGTGAATACCCGGCATTCGCGAATTGTGCAACTGCCTGATTGGATGATTCGATTACCAATATGGAATAATATTATTAATACAGGTTTTCCCCGAGTAAAATGACATCGATTACGAACGTTTAATCGATCGACTTTATTCGATAACCCAACTGAAACTCTAATTTCGTTTCGTTTCGTTTCGACGAGTTTCGAGAGAAATAGAGACGAAAATAGGGAAATAGCGTAAATACGATAAAAGCGTGGCTGTTGTTGTCGTCGAAAGAAATTGCGCGAAACCTGGTCGGGGAAAGCCGAAGACAGATACCATGACCCTTTTAAAATTTCAAGTGTCCTCTTAAGACGTTACAAATGGCTTTCCAATCGCGAAACAGCTCGGACCTTTGTCGATGCAAAGTACTTTCCGATAGTCGGACGAAACCGGTCCGCCCATACGTCTCCCGATAAACATTAGACGACAGCACGATCGCCGTTGCGCTAGAATCGCGTTCAAATCGAGTCTTTTTTCAACTTATATCGCCTTCTTTTTGTCGCTTCTTGTCCGTTTCTTTTCGTTCTATCTCAAGCCGCGTATAAATCGAGTTGTTTTCCGTTTCCTCGATAAATCGAAGCTAAGATCTTGTTAAATCGAACTGTCATTAGAACACAGCGGAACTTCATTTATTGAAAGGAAATCGTAGTTTGTTTTCGATACATTGGATTTCTGTTGAATTTCACATTGAAATGTTCAGGACGCATTGTTGGGAAAGAATCGCGCTTCCGTATGCTCCAAAGTTTGTCGCATTACGCAAACTGCACGACTTCTCCGTTTCATTTTCACCGAGCATACCGTGACTGTGGAATTGCAGAGTGGAAATTCATCGACCAGGGAGTCGAATGTGTCGAGTAACCGCAGCCAGCAGGATCAAGCACGAACATGGAATCGACGTTATCCTGGCGAATAGCCAGCTTAATCGTAAATAGAGCACGGAAACGAAGTAAGAAATGGGCCGGAGGTAGGTCAGGGTTGGGCCGTCGTCGGGTCAGGGTTTGCCGGGGCAAACCGTTCCAACGAAACAGTGGTCAAGGCTTGACTACAATGTTTCTGCTGGAACCAGGTCATCGGTACAGCGCGCATGAAACGTCGGCGTCGCGTGGCCGCTCGATCAATTGAAATTCCCCGCTCGGTTACTCTCCGACAGAACGAAAGCTTTCCGATCGCGCCACGCCAGATGGTCCAATCTGCCAGAGCTTGGTGAAATTTCAATATACCCACCGGGATATATACCAATCCACGCGACTTGTATACGAGTGTCAAATTTACTCTGGAAACTCGCGGCTTAATCTGTCGTTTACGTCTGTTCGATTTTATATACCGTATTCTGGAAGCAAAGTCTTGTTAAAAATACATCGCTGTTCGAAACGAATGCTCTTTTCCCTGTAACTGTCTATCCTCGAAAGAAAAACGTTCACTTGAAAATGCTTCGTTTTTTCTTTTTGAAAAAAACAGCACGATTTTGTTTAGCGAAACAAGCGGACACTTTAGGAGACACGGTTTCTCACAAATGAACATAAAAGAAGAGGCGAAAGGAAAGAAAAATAAGGGAGAGGAAAATACACATACCTCTTGGTCATACTTGTCGATAATTTCGTCGGTGATTGCCTCGTTCGATGCGACATCCTCGTCGGAACTGTTGACGGTGATCACCTCCCGCGAGTCAAAGTTCTTGGAACCAGAGGACGTCCCGTCGACCAGCCCAGTAGACGCTGCCGTGGACACGTTCGAATTCCTAGTGTCGTCCCTCGACATCGCCTCGTGCGACTCGGCTACAGCCTTGAGTTCGTCCTCGTACTCGTCCTCGCCCTCGTAATCCTCCTCCACCTGCTCGGTCTCGGTGCGTTCCACCCGCTCACGCTCGCCTCGCGAGTCAGGGCCAATTGCATCCTCCAGGGTGACGCTCGACACGCTCGCATTTCTTCTTTCAGGGCTGCTTGCAGCCTGAAATGGAGAAACAGGTGGCGTGTTCTGGATTTTTTTAGCATTTCTTGATAAGTAGCTCGAAGTTAACTGACTTTATCGCGAAACGTTGCTAGTAGTTGAAATATTTCTACGTAAATTTTAAGTTAGATAAGTTTAGGTAAGCTTTGGCAAGTTCTTAAGTTTTAGAATTTAGAAGAAAAGCGTGTCAAATAAAATTTAATGGATACAATTTTTGGGGAAAAGATAACTTTCGAGGAAATATATTTATATAAATATCTTTTTATCGGCGATTGTTTTCCCTGTTGGTGGTGAGAATTGCTTTTGAAATTGATGGTATATATTTCCTGGAATATTTCGAAAACTATTACAGATAAAGGAATTGCGTCAACAACGGACGAGTTTTGTGTTTTTGAGCGAACAATATTGCGTAAATAATCAATTTGCATATCGGTTCGCTGTTATTGTTACATGTGTGCACCTGATTCTTCGTACGAGATTGACGTCGTACAATACAGCTAAATGAAGTCTACTCTGATACGTTAGTCATATAACCAGTGTCTCATACACCTATAATAACTTTACGCGTACTAAAATGAAATTGCGCGGCACGTTGTATAAAATTGTTACGTTATAACAAAGGATGATAGGTAACTCTGAATTTTCTATACACAGCGTATACGAAACATGCCCTATAGAAATTGCGAGTTATTCCAAAATGGAAATAATA
Organism: Bombus impatiens; assembly: GCF_000188095.3. Lineage (NCBI taxonomy): Eukaryota > Metazoa > Arthropoda > Insecta > Hymenoptera > Apidae > Bombus > Bombus impatiens. Next base: position 472,561 of record NT_177249.1, on the reverse strand, counting down.
ATTTTTGTATTTAATTTTATTTCGCTCGTTTAATTGCTCCGTCTTAGCCAGCTACAAATTATTCCATTTTTTCCCGTCCCGCAATGAATGCGCGCAATTTATTTACGCGAAGTGACCATCGCAAATCGTAAATTTCATACGTTGCGCGACCGCTTTTATCAGGATCTTGACAATCGGCTGCTATTGAAACGTAATTTCAGTTCATATTCTTTTTTTTGTTCCCGTTATTTTGCAGATGGACGCAATACATTTGTTTAATGGTAATGGATGTCTATTTATTTATTTGTTCCTGGTTTATCGATAAGCCAGAGTCGATCGTACAACTACGTAAAAATTAATGGGAAATCGAGGTGTGAAACGATGCGTTCGATCGTTTTTGTTGCCGGAGAAAAGAAAAACACGAATTTTGAATGAACGGCAAGAATGGCCGTTTCTTTTTGAACGTTTACAACCTTCGATGTGGTTTTATATACTTGCAACATTTTAGACGCGCCCCGTGCTTTACGAACCTTGTCACCTTACGGTGAAATAGTTATCGATTTCTGGTGTACTTTACGAGTTTCTTCTTGCACCGCTTACGTGAACGGAGAACATAAAGTAAAATAGAAAAAGCTCGTTCCCGTCTACCATCGAGGTTAAAATTTACAACCTTCTCCATCGAAAGCTAGACAACTTAACGAGCACGGCATAAAACCGGAATATATCTTTTTCTATCGTAATTAGATGGCTTGACGAAACGACTATATTTCTTATCGCGAAAGCGCTCAAATTTAACTTGGTGTACTTTATGGGATTATACCCAAAAAAGGATGCAGGTTGGAGCGATAAGAAACGATTTACGATACATTCCGTGCACGTTCTGGGATACGTTGGCTCTCGGAGTTTCGTCGGTTAGAATCTATCTAGTCGAGACACAAACACGAAATCATGCCCGTTCATCCAGATGGGGAAACAACGACAATGAGATTTTTTTCGCTCTTACTTCCGCGGTTTGCAACGATGTCTTCTTCTGTGCATTGTTCCCGGTATCTGTAACAAAAAGCAAAACACGATTGGTTAGTGTCGTGATTCGATGTTAACCACGAAATATTAAAGAATTTAAATTTTAAATGTGTTTCAAAATATATAGGTAATAAGATTCTTGGACAATTGCAACCAGGATCCTAACGTGGATGTTAAACATTAAAGCCAAAAGCAAGAGGCAGAAGTGGAAAGAGAAAAATACAAAGAGGTGCGGAAAAAACTGTGAAAGAATTGGAATAAAACGAAGGAAGGCTGGGCAGAGGTGGTAGTAGTGGTTGGAGAAACGTGACACACAGTGTGAACGAAAAGAGTTCGTGAATGCGACAAGGGAGAATCGTATAGAGAAAAATAGCGAAGGCTCGAGTTTTGGAGGAAAAATTTGCCTTCAAAAGCAGGAAAAAAAATTCCTTTTTTTTTTTCAAGCTCGTGAAAGTAACTATTTTTCCCGAATATGGAAGCAACCCATTCTCTAGATTCATCTGCCGACATAATTGAGTCTGGGAATATTAGAGGGGTTCGTTTTCGTTTCTCGTGACGAATCCATACGATTTTTCTCCCGGAGGATTTTCAGCCTGGTCGCTTTCAACTAAATTCGAAACTTTAATTATCTGTTTGCATTTAGTTTCAACAATCCGGTTTCCTTTTCAAAATTTTCGACACCATACCGCTTTCATTCCATCCCTTGCTCTCTGTTTCTGTTCAGTCGTTACGGAGACATTGTGAACTTTGCATGGTCAAGGATTGAATTTCGAGAACGGACGGACTTGACCAAACACCGGCAGTCACTTGCAGCCATTTAAATAGTCCGATTGCTAAGTACACGGTTAACTATGTGTTTGTTTAACGTAATTACGCCTCGAGACCAGGTTTACCGAGCCACGTCCGAGAAGATCCAGTCGCGAGAAATTCGTAAACCGACGACCGCGCCTACATTCTCATTCGATCGTCATCTCCGCGGACTCGTTTCAATCGTGAACCTTGACTGAATAACAGAAAATTTCGATGAGATTGATCTACGGATAACTTGGTCTTCAGGAGTGAAACGCTAGATAACTGGTTAACGTAAAGAAGTTTCTGAATGAGGAACAGGCATTAGGAGGAAATTTACGGTTTTTCGAACGAATTTTCTGCGAATGTCATCCACGTTTCTCCTTTGGATCACAGTTGAAAAATACGAAGTGACTGTGGATTCCCAACGTATCATATATCTTTTGGAATATTCATCGAAATATGCAGTTGTGGAATTTTTAAGCTCGTCACGCGACTACCGGAATGTTGAATTGAAGTTCTCACGCGACCCACCGATGCACGATCAATGGATTTCCGTACGGTCTTAATTTCTATAAGCCAGGTTCGCCATCTGTTTAAAATTGATTCTAGATGAATCTTTCAGAATAATATCGACACGAGGTACAGCATAAATTTATCATTCGGTACACTTCTTGTCTCGTATTTGGGCATTCTAGAACCCCATTTTGGTTAATTTAATTATTCGAGAACCACAACCCATTTCGGTTACGTTATAGCCACGAGATAATAGGTTATGACTGAAAATCAATTCAAACAACGTACGAGATAACGTTGGAAGATAAAATTCAAATGTTCCTTCGTCAACTCTAGTACGCTGTCTTCTTTTAGCTCTTCTTGAGTAGTTAGTGCAGTCAAATAGGTGAATTTTCAGTTTCTTTTGAAAAGACTTTGGTAAAGCGACGCGCTCTCTTTTATCTTCTTTTTTTTTTTTGTAATAAATATTCACTCAATTTTTCAACGGAGGCCATCGATGGATATGTCTAGCATTTGATGAAAGGCTCATAACAAATCGATCCCTGTCCATTTTCGACCCCCCCCCCTTTTTTTTAGGTAAGCGAAAGAATACCATCTTTAATTTCTTTTAGTTGAATACGTTTGAATAGTTTTGTCGAAATATTCGTCATTCACAATTGAAATTGAACGGTGTCGTTCGATCATTTTACAAACAAATCAATCGTAGGTGTATCCTCTAAAAGGAATCACAGAGTACATGGAAGTCCCTAACCTGTTTGGTCCATGACTGCGAGTGTTGTGTACAAGTGGGAAGATTTTACCCCCAAGAGCCCTGTGACAAGCACAGTCATTGATTGAGCGACGGAGCTTGTAGTTAGAGCATAATGGAGGCAAGCAAGGTGACAAAGGCGCCGGAGAGAATCCGGCAAGGGCTGTAATTGTCCTGCCCTGGTTTTAATCACGATCTCCCAATGGGGAACAACATCGATTAAATGTTTTAATCACACGCTAACGAGCAAGTGAAACGAGATAACGGATGGTTCCGTGTTGCGTCGTGTAATAATTTACCGCGAATCGATGTTTGCGTACTGAAAAATTTCTATGCATCGGTAACTGTAACCGAGGATGGAATTAATCACTTTTCTATTGCCAATAACATATGGGCGGGTAGCCCTTTTGCGGTGAATGAAAAACTCTAGTTTAAACAATTTTTACTATGTGGCGATGCAATTTTCTCTTTTTTTTTTTTTTTTTTTTTTTTTTTTGGAACAGAAAACAACACCCTATCCTAGTGAAATGTGTAACTTTTCGCTATTTTGTGGATTTTAGTGGAATATTTCGAGAGAATATAAATATCGTTTTGTTTGTGAGAAATCGTGAGAAACGAAATGGAAGGAACTCAGGAGGAAAATTCGAACATTAAAAAATTTATACGTATAGTAAAATTGGCAAATTTCCATAGAGATTCGAATTGCAGATCTTTGATTTCGAAAACTGAGACTGTTTTTATTACGTGCGGTTTACATTCATATATGATGTTGCAACGTGATCATTGATAGTGTAATATAAAACTTAACTGATATACAACTTATAATACATGCAGCTTTGCGGATGATTTTTGTATGGTATTACTTTGGTAGAGATACAACGCCGATAATACAGTTAACGAAACAATGAATTAGTTTCGTCGGCGTATAATTTTGCGATTAAACTGTTAATCTTGTTAATCGACATGTATACAAGCAAATGGGTATCGACCGCAATAAATCCTCTCTTTTTAACGCGTAAAACCGTACGCAAATAATGCATGTTTACTCGAAGCCAAAATACGATCTGCAGTGCTGAAAAAGGCGAATAATTTAACGTCCTATGATACTTGTCCTACCTAAACATCCTCTACTTGTTGACTCGAGGTCCATTATCATTAAAACAACTCCGAAATCCCAACACTAATTATTCAATAGATTCGATTTTCCTACAGTTTACCACAATCTGTACGGATAAAAGACATTCCAAAAGAAAATAAAAAAAAAGGAAGAAGATACACAAAGAACTTTATAAAGGCGAAAAAGAACTAAGGAGAAAGGCAGGATTTAACAAGTTAATCAGTTAAATAATTGATCAAACAAATAACAACCAACTTAAGACCATTTGTTAGGATACAGCGTTGTGGGAAATGGAAATGGAAATGGAAATGGGAACAGCAGAAATCGCAAAATCAGAAGTTAGACGAGTAGAAAGCCCGCGTTGATTATTACGATCGGTTGAACGCAGCGATTCGGTGGATTTGCAGTCGCAGCTGATTCCGAGTGGGCGGCGATTTTTCAAACGCTGGCTGACATTACGCGTCGGCCGACGACGTAATATCGTATCGCAGACCCCACGGGGAACGTCGATATTTCTATCGTCGGTTATTTCCCCGGCCCGTTTATGAGTTCCGACCGAGGATAAAAAGGAGGCTTCCCTCTTTATTGCCGTGTTTTTCGCGGTGTCGCCGCCGCGCCGTGTACGGTGTCCACCCCCCGTTTCGGACAAAAAAGCTTTCATAAAGGTTCGTTCGACGCGTTTATAACGATACTACCAACGAGAACGAAACCGTCGTTGGACGAATTGCCGAAACGTGCTGACGATATAATTTTTAAAGGTAATAAAATGGATCTGGTCGAAGAATGTTTCTACCATTTTTCTGCCTGTAATAACAAAACAACGCTTGATTATGGACGGCACAAGGACACAAAAGAAGCGGAAGGAAAAATCGCTTTCGCAGTTACGTCGCGTTTGAATTTCAAGTTGACAGGAAATTAGATATATCTATGGTTCCTCTTTTCTGTGTAGCGCGCACAGGTTATCGGTATTTTCGTCTTTGAAAGAAAACCAGGAATTTGATTTCTTTTAGACGGATCGACTCTTGTGAATGAGCCCTTTCCGTGCGATGAAAAAAGCCGGGAGAATAACCAGAGCGAGGGAGGATGTCGATTGCTCGTGCCAGCGGCTCGATCAGGTATTAATATCGACGCGATCCGCTCGATTGCACTTGAGTGGCTTGCTAATTGTAAGTCCGTCCTGAATTCCTACCATTGCCAAAGAATCGGTGATTTATTATGCTGGACCCGGAAGATTTCGTTGTGGATTCAGCAGGTTCATTGAAACGTAAACAAAACAAATAAAAATCTGAACGTTAACCTCTGTTTTTGACGTGTTTATCTTACGCTAATGGAAATATCGTAACTGTTGTATTCGTAGCTCGGCAAACAGATATTCTTTCGATTCTATGGCATGGCATATGTTTCCTATATCTTTTCATCAAGTCGAAAGTCAACGTCATGTTACAACACTATTCTTCTATCTTTCTTTCTTTCTTTCTTTCCACGTTCCGTGACATTTAAAAGAAATGGGGTAAAAAGAATTTACGACGTCAATGAAGCGAACGTTCTCGCTCACCGTTCTCGATGGCGTAAATAATCATTTTCATCCTAAGCCATACTGTGTAACGAAGCCACGACAGGAAATGTAAAAGACTTATCGGGTCGAATATTGGCCGGTGCGCATCGTGGTCCCGGTTTTCCGATACTTCATTCTCTAATCCCTGGTACAGCCTTCTTTCTCTCTCTCTCTCTTTCTCTCTTCCAGCCACCCTCTTTCTCTTTCCCTCGTTCCGTTACTTTTTACCGTTTTCAAGCTACCAGTTGGCCACGGAACGCGCAATCTGCTGCTAGTCTAGCAGCCTAGCTGCATCCGTTGAAAGGAAATCCACGTGGCTGGTGATCGATGAATACACGCGCTCGCCCCGAGAGAAGCTCGGATTAAACGAACTTGGAAACGCGATGCGATGTTTACGCGCGACTTTCGAATCAGCGGCTTTTGCGATTCACTTCGGAATTGGTTGTTTGCTCTTTCGATCTTCGATTAACGTGTCTTTAGACTTTAGACTGATGTACTGTCCGTACAGACAAAGTCGAATCGAATGTTGGTACAGGTATTTGTAATTGGATTATTCGTAAGAGATTTTGGCAATATTGAGGATGTCTACGTAAATTAATATTTTTATGAATGCAATAAAGAAATGTGATTTATATAAAGATTCGTTTCTTCTTCCAAGTATCGTAATATCTTACTTTCGATTTTTGCATACTTTGTATCAGGCGTAGAAATTAATACTATGTTCTCTATACGTAGATTTGAGCTTAATACGTAGATTTGATTTATCTGCATCGATTTTATATCAGTCATAATTTATTCGAACAATAGGAAATTATTTTCAGCAGTTTCTCGGTTAGAAGGACCAAAATGATCGTATTTATAATTCTGCAATGGGAATGCACCGACGAATTACCGAATTGATTGACTTGATTGGTTGACAGTGATTTTCATACAAATGCATAGACTTTGGCAATGTAGTTAAATTTCACTGTTTTGATTTGATCGTTTGCCATAATCAACAGATTATTGGCATACATGAGAATTCGAATGAATGGTGTGCGATAGAGGACCGAGAATGTGCATACTACGTTTAAAGTATCAATAGCGACTGAAGAGAGATTCCTAGAATGAACTGCGGATCGACATACATGGAACTATGTACGCAGAGATTCGCCATGTGTTGACTGCAGTATAATTGAGAAGCTGGGAAGCCTTAAAAGGCTTGCGCGAGAACTTAGACGGAGAATTTAGGGAATAGGGAATTATTCTCAGGATTAATATTACTATTATTTTATTTCTATTTTGTTCTTAAACATATAGTTTCGTTCAGTTCCGTTTTATGCATAATGTATAAAAACCTACTTACGATGTAAAATTCTTACATTATGTGTAAACAACATACCAAGATTGGTTGGTATTTCGATATTTGAAATACGAAATTCCTAAGAGAACATCGATATCCTGTGTCTGAAACGGCGATCCCATGTTTCATTAGCGTAGCTCCTATGTATCAACATGCAGAATGCATTTACTCTGCATCTGCTAACAATATGCTATTAATGCTGTTGAATCCCTGATTTCTGATTGTCGTGTATTCTTTCCCGACATCATCGTATCGCGAATTAACGTCGCTCGGGCAAATTTTCCAGTTGCAATTGCGAGACCCTCGGTTAAAATTTAAGCGACTGGACGAGGAAACCTGTTATCCTCTCACGGTGGAGATCGAAGCACGACCACGAAATGGACCAAGCTGCTTGTAACCCATATCGATTCGAGACGTGTGTCAACATCGATTGAATCTATAATCCTTCACAGAGGGATTAATACGAGGGTCCTTGAAGTGATGTCAAGGGTGTAGGATTGCGTGTCCGGTTATCGATCGGTCTAATCAGACCGTGTCAGACAAATCATCTTGACATTTGATCCTTCGTGCGGATGTACATGACAAATCGTGAAATTCCGATAACGGAATTTCGAG
>NT_177249.1:426663-464540 GCF_000188095.3 Bombus impatiens | reverse complement strand
TCCGATAACGGAATTTCGAGAAACATCGGTTTCTTCTTAGTCTCTTAAGGAAAGAAAAGTTGTTGAAATCATTGTGTGATTCTATGATATATCTATTTAATTGCATTTGTAAATAAAGATAAAAGCAGGACGAGTTTGTGTTATAATGGAAATATTATGTTAAAAATATAACATCCTATATTATTGGTTATTAAATTTAAGTTATTCAAACAACGTTGACTAATCTTTGAAGTCGTTTGAATCATCATGAGGGACTAGCGTGTACGGGATTAAATATACACTGGACAACGAATAAAGTCGTAATCATTAAGCACGAAAGCGTAGAATAAAATAGCATTAGTCTCGTTGCGGGAAATTCCGAGTGTTTGCAATGAAAATATTAAAACATCCAGCGTATTTTGACGCGTATTGGTTTAGCTCGTCATTTCCAGTTGTTTCGTCGACGACGGACTCGATGTTTTTTCTGTGACGTGCAAACACGTTTACCGAGATCTACGAACGTGTCTCTTTTTCATATCCTCTCAAACTCCTCGACTTTATCTTTGATCTTTGCCTTATAACTCTGTCTCTTCTCAAAGAAACATTTACCAAGTTACGGTAACTGTTTGTTTAAATAATTTCAGTGGTTCCTGGAGGACGTAGAAAATTTTTGATTTAATAGGAATGGTTTGATAAAAAAAGGAGAAAGTGGATCACTCTCTGGTCCATCTGTTACAGTTACTCGTATTTTTGTTAAACTATACTCACTTTTGCGTAACTTATTGTTGGTTTAGTGTATGCAAGTATCTTGTAATTAGATCATATGGATAATTATGCAAATTTATATTTTTTCAGGCGCAACTAAGGGAATAAAATTTAAATAGAAATTTACCTGTTAAAACTGTAACGAGTATTATACTTTGAATATCCTACATTATACGCATTCTGCACATTTTTGCAGCTCCTTTTTGACATAAATGAATAAAAATCTGCAGTCTATTATCCGCAATTCGCATTTATCGTCGTGAAACAAAATTGTTGGTTAATGAGCAATTTCAATGCCATATTTAGTACAAATGGCTCAAGAAACGTCAATAAACGATTATGTGTAATTAGAGACGCTGGCAGGCAATGCAAATCCGAAGTGATTCCAGGGAAGCATTAAATCCGCTTACAATTGGACTAATTAAATTTCATTCGAACCAGGACTCAAAGCGTCTTACTTGCAGTACGATCGAAAGTCAACTGTTCGGAAGGATAATTCGTCGAGACTCTGAGTGTAGCTGATTCCAATTGTTTCTACGATCGATGACTAATCGACGGATTAACGACAGAATTGCAGAGAAGGATCGTTTCTGCTCGAGATGATCGTCCGGAAGCTGGCCTGCATACTTCCATAAAACGGTGTGCCTTCTTTCGAAGCTTTTGTTGCCGCGCCGGTTCGTCCTCTATGCATTGCAAATTAACCTTGATCCGGTGGAAAGCTGCTGTATTCATCGATACCAATCTTCTCCGCGTTTTCTTCCATAATCCTATTCTGTTTTCCTCGTAAAAACTCGTTCGCAGACCTCTTCTTCGTTATTTTTCCGATCTTTGAACTCTTTTTCGTTTTCTTGTTTCAATCTTTAATGGCTCACAATCGTATTCGAACGCTTTTGAAAACTTTTTGTGAATCTACCGTGCGCACTATACAACGGTTGAAGTTATAAAACAGTTTGAAATTTCAGTACGACGAGAACTGGTTATGGCGGTTATATTTGTAAAGTTTGGAACAGATCTGAAAATTACATATATAGGTGTTACATGATATTCAGCGCAGGTACATATTTTATAGAGTTCACAATAATTGTCCATTGCCATTTACCAAGGGATGGAATGATTTCCTCGCGACATATATTTAAAGTATTTCAATATATTTAAAGTGACCACCGTATGCCTGTTCGTTCGACTTATGACACCTGTACCCTTTTATATTGTACTCTCCTTCTCTTTTATATGAGAAAATCCTCTTAGGGCGGAAACGTGATCGGCTCTTTATGCCTGATCGCGACAATCTCGACATTCGTGCAAATTCTTACAAGTAGGACCATTTAACATTTATTTGATGTTGAAAATGGCATTCGAATGATTATGTTGCATATCAATTTTTTTCTAAATATAAGTTCACAGCGAAGGAAATTTTCTAAATACAATCACCACAGCTGTGTCACATTACAATGTTGATGAAATTTCCAAATGTTTCGCATAACATACTTAATATATACATGAAAGTTTACTATGGTAAACATCGAAATAAGTTTCTCGCGAGTCACTGTGTACGTACTTACAAAGATGCAAACGTTCGGTGGATAATACTAAATCGCAAAGACTAAAGTTACAGAAGTTTGGTGGCGGTGTTTCTCGCGGGTGGAATAAATTCCTATTGCTTCCGGAGGGATCAGTGAAAGGAATCCGAGGATTCACGGGTTTCCGGAAACCGTGTAGCTTGTATATCGTTTCCAAAAACGGTTTTACGAGTAATATCGCGCAAGAACTGGCTTTCAAAACATCTACGATCGGGATTCACCCATAAACCGAGCAAAGCTATGCTGATCCGTTCACCAGTCTGGATCATTTGTACCGTTTGCGTGTTCTCAAATCGTTGATGTCTTCGCAAGGAAAGTTTTTCGGTTTCTTCCGTTTTATTGGATCGGTGCATGCGAAATATATTTTTCAAATAAAACACTTTAACCACGTGTAGGAAAACTTGTCAAGTCTATGCTTGTTGACTTTTAGCTTTGATATCAGTTTGTTGGTTAAGATAGTCGAAAGGAGAACAGATTGAAAGATATAAGCCTCCTAAAAATAGGTGATAAATCTATGAAAAGCTTTTAAATAAATAAAAATATATCATAAATAATTGACATATGTTCCGTAAGTTCCAAAATACATACACAATTCTACGATCAATTAAAAAGAACAGTTTTGATATTATGAAATGAAACCGATCGATAGCGTGTTAATCCTTAAAATTACTTATCATATTCTTTCTCTGTTGTCTTCGTATGCATCAACTTCCAGTCAAATTTCTACCAGATTACCGTCTATTTATTTTTCCGGCTTATTTGGCATATATTTACAGCTTGTCTGTATTTACATCTGACTTGTACGTGTACATTATGGATCAGTATAAAGGAGAAAATGCTATAAAGCGTTTACGAATTTGTCCTGACTCGTTGGATTATTTTGAAGCACTCGTTATATCTGGCCAGGTCTTGGCATACGATTGCGCATTAATGATTTTGTCGGTAAATGCCCGTGAAGCTATGTTTATCCTTGAACTGCGGAATACGAACACATAGAATTATTAATTAGACAGGTAAAAGCTGGTGAATTTCAGCTAAAGATCAGGCATACAGATCGTACACTTATCGGAATATCGATTTTAGGTCTCGCGATAATTACAACGTCCTCAATTACAGCGTGATCGAGGATTTTCTACCCTCGACCTCCTTCCACTAGAGATTCGAACAGGAAATGAAAATTTCGTCGTAAAAATTTCATTTCTCGCCTAAAATTCCCATCGGCTAATGGAATTACGAAAAGTTTCGTGAGTCGATTTTAAAAGTAGTTTGACTACCGTGGAAGATAAAAAAAAGTTTTATCAATCGAGAACACTGGTTCTTTGGAATATAACGAACGACTAACTCTTTGGAATAGTTAAATTAAAGGGTAATACGACAATTCGTTTAATTATCGTATTAATCAGTTAACGAAATTTCTGCAGATGTGGAGATAATAGTTGTTGTTTCTCAGCACTGAATCTGATGTCGTTCTTGTTTCACTTTCTGAGCGTCAAGAATTATTATTAGCATATAGGAATTTCATATTCATTACGACAAAATATTCAAACACCTATATAGATTCTTATGAGAGTATCTGTGCTATATACGCTCTTCTATATATGTTCTTCAGATGTTTCATTCAACTAGATGTAGACCCTTGGATATTGGCGTAGCAGAGGCCAGGTGAAATTTTACACGTAGTAACAGATACTAGGACAAGCGTTCGAGAAAATTATCTCGAATGAAGATTGCTCTGGCGGTAAATGTCAGAGGGCCACCGCGATTGAAAAGTTTTCTTCCCCCGAACATTGAACTTTCTTGTTCCTGAAATACTCCCTACGCTAATGAGAATTTAAATTAACAGTGTGTCCACACGCAACCTTCGAAGTTCGAAACCCCCTGTCCAAAGAACTTTAGATTACGCCACAAAGCATGTCGCGCGGTATTGCTTGCTGAGCTACTAGAAGTGATAGTTGTAAATAAAATCCACGACGGCCCGGCCAGTTAAGAAACGCAATCAAGCGGTGCTTTCACGTCGCGTTTTTCTTCTCCCTTTGTTAATTTCTCATAGCTGGTTGACCACAGGGTTGCAATTCTACCGTAGAAACAACCAGTTCACACAGCACGAGGTCGAGGAACTTTTATGGAAGGGTTTTGTGGTAATGTTGATTTACGTGTTCCTCTTTCTGGGTTTGAGTTTTCTACCGCAAAAACGGTTTCCTGGGATGTTAGATACATGTGCACACGTAGAGGGAACTCGACAGATTAGCTTGGGACAAAGATAGGAATTTTTGTCGAATTAATTTTAATTGAGATCGGATATCAAGCAGAATCGTAAAGTGACTTTAGTGCACGGAAGATTTTTTCGTTTTCCCTTAGAATGTAAATGAAGTTTGTCTCTCGAGTGGTTAAATAAAAGACCGACTAACTTTGCCTTCGATTAAATTCTGGTTCCTGAGCAATGTACTTTTGAAGAACGCCGGAAGATTAATATTGATTCTCGGTTCCACGTGCCGGATACCGATGGAGCCTGAACCGCGAGCTCAAATCAAGTTAACGGAAATCCGTTTAAGAGAAACTTTTTAAGCGACTTCCTCCAGATTTATCTCGAAACTTTCCAACCAGAACTTTCACCTTCTACCCTTTTCATCTATCGATGCTTCGTGTCCAAGTTATTTCTAGACAATACGTCGATTCTACAAATTTTATTTACGATTGACCAAAAATAGTTCAAATTCACTGTTATTCGTTCTTCTTCTCGGGACGATTGGATGAATACTTCATAATTCCCAGTATCATACAACTATAGAAACGCTACAGCCTCAACCTCGATAGCTAGACAATATTCTATCAAAGTGGAATAAATTCACCGAAAACGGTTTCGGCTATTTGTCTGATCCGTCAATGGTAATTCGCCTTGTAGACCCGCCGGTAACACGGTCGTCGATCGTCGGTGACGAGAATTAATTGAACGTAGGAAGAGATTCGGTTCCATGATGACATCGACGACAAGGTTGCATCGTTGTACCATCGAATTCGGATACTCGTTCGATCCTGTATCGTCCAATACCCACGAACACGATCGCATCGATACATCTTTGTCTCGATGTTCTCTCGAAGAAGCCTGCATCTGTTCGATACGCGAAAGATACGACCAAGGAACGGATTATCTTTGTCATTCGCAAAGACTATAGTTTGTGAGCGATCAAGGGACCGGAGATTGGGCCTCTCTGCCTTCGCGTGATAGGCTTCGTAATTCGTTTTGCATCCTAAGAAGTGTAATGGGTGGCGGAATCGATACGGCTGCCGTGTTTCTCCGGCCCTCGGAACTTTCATACGCGACTCGAGGATTTGCATGATGAAAGTGCTCCTCGTAAGGTAATTTTTTTCTCAGCGTTATCGGCGTATTATCGAGCGAAGACTATTTTTTTCAAGGAGGGTGTCGAGCAATTTCTATCGAGTAAATTTATCAGAGTAACGCGATGGAAGGAGAAATTCTTATGAGTATGTTAAGCAATGCTCCCGTTTGGTGTAGGAGAAACTTTGTCGTGGTAGAACGATTCGGTTATCGGTGCATTATCGAGCGAAGATCGCTTTTTTCAAGCAGAATGTCGACCAATTTCTATCGAGTTTTATCAGAGTAACGTGATGGGGAAGCGATTCTTATGGCTACGTTAAGATGCAATTTCGTTTACTGTATGAGTGAATCTTTCTGAAATATAGCAGAGTACCAGTTAACCGGTGTTTATGGGATCGAATCTCTGGCCGGTTAATTGGAGGATATATATCAATTTTCATTTATCGATCGATAATGCAAAAATACACGTAGCGATACGTCCGCAGTGTGTGTCGATTGTTCATGCGTCGTGCCAATGAGTTTTCTGCTGGATAATTATTTTCGTTTCAACGAAAATGTCAAAGTGGCACCGGATAACCGGAAGTGTATTGTTGAAGCGATCTGCTTGAAGGATAACATAAGAGTGGAAGCAGTTGTTAGGCAGCATGAACACGTTGCCCGACAGAAATAAAGGAAACTGCAGAGTCGAAGACGCGCGTCGGAATTCTGGACTCGTCGTCGATCTCTTTGCCAACCAAGCATCCATTGTCTCGGTCGAATAGGATCACCGAGGCTTTGCTCGTCTCAGAGATGAACTTCGAATTCTCTTCGTAGAGACGAGCTTGGTAAAATCCTCGTGACCTCGGAGCCGCGGATACGTATTAAATCCCACCACCACATCGGCTCCATCGAGGATCGTTGAACGACGAATTAATGGAACGGAATAGTGCTCGAAGATATTCGGAATAGAAGCTAATCAGAGGATAGCAGAAAAACTAAATATTGGCATGGAACGATACGTAGGGAATTCCTGGAAAATTGATCGTTTCGAAAATAGCTCGCTGGAAGTTAAGCTTAAATAAAGATCCCTGTGATCCTCCGTGCTGCGTAGTTATTCAAATATCGTTATTAGAGTCGAGTTTAATTTAATATCGACGCCCGGGCTTCTCGCTCTGGCCCGTTTACTTTCGAATTAAATTAAACAACGGAATATTCGAAGCTGCAATAATATTCCCGTCAAAGGAAGAATGTTGTTTTTCCCAAAACGGAAATATCAAGAGCGCATTTAACGATTAATATTCGACGAAAAACTATTAAAAGATATAAACACGAGAAGATGGCACACATCCGTGCGAAAATATTAGGAAAGCTGCTGGTTTCATACGAAACCCGATGATTAATCCAAAATATCGATATGAGGGGTCAATGATCCTTATAAATATTAGTTTTCTGTACATTTTAATTTATGGAGATGCGAACGACTGATCTATAAGAAGCAAATATTTGTTCAAACCATCTGAATTAATTAGGGTAATTAATATTATTATAATAATTATCTGTCAACCCCTTGACAACCTCTTGATATAAATTCTATCGAAAAGATATGGGCTAACTTGAGGATAGAAAACTTGAAGAAGTTTGCCAACACGATAGTTTTGGTAACGCGAGAACATATTGGATTTTAAAATTCCTCCCCTCTAAAAAATAAGAGATGTGACTTATCGTGTTCCTCTTCTGTCTTCGTACAATACCCATAAAAGGGGGTGTATATGTGTATATGGCATCGCGCGTTCTTGGTGTACACGGTTATTCAACGCGAATAACACATTTTACGGGAATATCGACTCGTGGCACGGCGCGCGACTATTCAAGAGGGTTAATCGACCCTTGGAACGCGGGCTGCCACCAGCGAGGGAAAAAATGCTCGATTTACCGGTTCGTACGCGTCGACGACTAACCGGCCAATATCGAGAACGTTTCCCGCGATTTATTTTCACCGTCAATTACAAAATATTTTTGCAATTTATGCGACATCCGGTCGGTGATTTACCGTGACATATATATACGGTGACCAGGTATAAATGGCGACACGTATGAAATATTTTTAACGCGGCGTTATTTATGACTTGATTTCACCCCTTTTACACGCGACCAAGTCATTTTCTTCCGTAGCGATATTTTTCATTTATCAGACGTGCGCATGCGCTCTCTTGATCGTCGACGGGAAAAATTAAACTCGACAGAAACGGAATTAAAAGGAGGATGAAATGGTACGGCGGGGGGGGGGGGGGGGGGGGGGGGGGGGGGGGGGGGGGGGGGGGGGGGGGGGGGGGGGGGGGGGGGGGGGGGGGGGGGGGGGGGGGGGGGGGGGGGGGGGGGGGGGGGGGGGGGGGGGGGGGGGGGGGGGGGGGGGGGGGGGGGGGGGGGGGGGGGGGGGGGGGGGGGGGGGGGGGGGGGGGGGGGGGGGGGGGGGGGGGGGGGGGGGGGGGGGGGGGGGGGGGGGGGGGGGGGGGGGGGGGGGGGGGGGGGGGGGGGGGGGGGGGGGGGGGGGGGGGGGGGGGGGGGGGGGGGGGGGGGGGGGGGGGGGGGGGGGGGGGGGGGGGGGGGGGGGGGGGGGGGGGGGGGGGGGGGGGGGGGGGGGGGGGGGGGGGGGGGGGGGGGGGGGGGGGGGGGGGGGGGGGGGGGGGGGGGGGGGGGGGGGGGGGGGGGGGGGGGGGGGGGGGGGGGGGGGGGGGGGGGGGGGGGGGGGGGGGGGGGGGGGGGGGGGGGGGGGGGGGGGGGGGGGGGGGGGGGGGGGGGGGGGGGGGGGGGGGGGGGGGGGGGGGGGGGGGGGGGGGGGGGGGGGGGGGAGGGGGGAGGGGGGGGGGGGGGGGGGGGGGGGGGGGGGGGGAGAGGGTGAAAACGAGGCGGTCGTTTCCGGCACGAGGAGTTTCGGCCGCTTGCCATGGGAACGTTGTTTTTTAACTGGTCGATAATTAACAGGACTAACGTTTTATCGTCCGCGTGGAATCGGACTCGTTCAATTTCGTATAAACTCTAATTGCTGGCATGCCACGTCCATATATTTTCTCCGTCTCCGTCCATCTAACAAACATTGCTTTTCGCTTCCTCTCGGTTTCAAGTGTGGTACGGCTTTAAATATTTTGTAGTTCGTTTAACCGCGTCAAATTGAAGCGAATTCGAGTTCGGCCGATGTAAAGTTTGTTCTGAAACGTGGCCTGAAATCTAGTCTCTCTGGTTCGCTTTTCGTTGGAACCATTTCAACCGAATTACACCGCCATTTGCGTGGTCATTGGTTTGATGTACTGCTATCGAGTACATCAGAAGAAGAATTTATATAGAATACAATTATTTAAACGAGTGGAAACTGATGTTTGGATAGTAGAAGAAATTTGACGAATAACATCGATAGCTACTAGTATTTCAAGCTTTTTCAATCGCAAATATTCTGTTTTTCATCTCTGCCTCTTTTTCTCTTGTTTTATTTTAACACGATATCGGTTACCATACATTGAAGCGCGTTTTGTGCGACGATCAAGGTACAAAAGTTTTGTCATTCGATACACGGTCGTTTCGTGTGTCCATTATTCCCGATTTTGACAATTTTCAACGTATTCAGAGAGACCATTCAACAAGTCGGAGCTCGATCGTTAGAGCCTCATAAAACGTTTCCACATGGTCGAGCAAATGGCGCCGGGAAACAAGGATGTAGTCGAACTGCGTCTGTCGAAATCTCAATCGAGGAAATCCATGTTTGGACTCGATCAAAGATAACCGTTTCGTCGAAGAAATTGGCGAGAAATCACGAAAACGAGCCCCTCTTGATCGAAGAACGATCGAGGATCGGCTAAAACAATTGAGATAAATGGTGGCCGCCACTTTTCTATTGAGAACGTCTTAACTCGAGATAACAATGGGGAACGAACGAGCAAGCTTAATTAAAAAGCAACGAGTAGCCTCTTATGGCCATTCTTTCGCGTTGTGGATGAGCAATTTCCTTTCTGAAAATGAATCGTTGGAAAGGTACAATCTTTCGCGTCGCGTTCGCGAACGGAACGAACACGCTTCCGGCAATTACAACATGCCACTGTTTTATCGTGGAGAAGAAAGAGTAAAGCACCCAGGGACATTTTTCCAGGAAAACGTTTTCATACTGTATTCTTCCTCTTGCTCTGATAAATCTCTTTACATCGTTGGAGAATTTTCTCGTTTGAACTTTACGTTAACCGAGGGGACTTCGTACATTATCGCGTGAAAAGAAACATCAGTTTCGCATGAGAGTCTCGCGACGTAAATATGTCTTTCTTTCGATCTCACGATCATCTGAGTATTATTCGATCACTTTGAATCGCATCGAGTTGCGTTAAATCACATTGAGTTGTTTTCAGCCGCTTTGGGTCACGCCAAACTCGAGTCAGGAGCTGATATGCATGATTATAGTTATGCGATTTTGGAATTCACAATGCAACAGAGCCGCGTTATTAATGCACAGGTAACAATGGTAATTTTCACAGTGCGGAAAGCGCTCGAAAGAAGATGATGATTTTATCTGGTTGCGAGAATTGATGTCAGAGATCGGAACCGGTCGCGATGTCAAATGGGACGAGGACCGAGTAATTTCATTTTCGACGAACCAGCGAATTCTCTCGTAGCTATGTACCTGTTTCACAGACACACAGGGAAGGGCCATTGCCTCGCTAGTTCTCTACACCATCGTCCCTTGTTCTCTCCGTGAGCCTACGAGTTCCCCTTTAGCTCCCCGTCTCTCGTGCCTATATCATCCGTTACATGTGCACATTGCACCGACGAAATACATAGCCGCGAGTAAATACTGCATAATGGAAATGCGGTTACTCGAATTGCATAATTTCGTATTACGTTGGCCGAACGTTACACAACGCAGCAACGTCACGGCCGCAAATTCTCCAACGATTTTCTCAGAAGTCAATTACTGCCACGAGCGTTCTGCTTCCTTCATCACCGATTCATCGAGATTCTCTCCTACTGTCACGCGTACGTAATAATTTACCGCGAAACAGTATTGTATTACTATTATACATTCTTTTCTAAGTTGTTAGGACTAGCACATTATTCTCGTGGCTGATTATGTATCGCATAGTAAATTCAGATCTGTTTGTGAAACATATAATTTGCAAACACAAACGCACGCTTGGCACAGTAATGATTAATGAGATTATACAAGATTTTCTGGCCATATAATTATTTTGCAAAGTTTGCAGGGCCTATGATTGATTCTTAAAATTTCTAAAAATTCCCACGCGAGATTGTTTATTGAAGTTTACAGCTGCTTATCGTGTTCTCTTTCTGTGGTCTCCGAACGTAATGTATCTCTTCTACGATGAAAATTACTATTGTTAATAACAAGCTGTTCAAAGAAAACTTATCCAGTTTCGTTGCAGTGAAGATGCTAAAATACAGTATAATTGTTTGTAGACTCGTTTGAGAAAGGTTTCTTTGTTCAAGCAGGTTTATTTTCTCACTATATATTTGGTTTACACCGTAGCTTTGGATTTATTTATATTACGCTTGGGATCAGGATTACAGTGTAGTACTTCTCGTGAGTTTTTTATTCGGCTGCAGCCCGTGCACATGGTTCACAGTAACGTATCTCTCCTCATTCCGTGGAAAAACCACCGAAGTTACTGATCGATGAATCTTTAATGCGACAGAATGTCGCCGTCTCGGTGAAATAGTAATGAAAATTGTCCCAATGGACGAAACTGCCGCGCGGAATTACTTATAGAAACACAAGAGAATTCGTGGCCAAGCCCCTCTACTTGCGGCATTAATTACGTCGCGCGCCATGGTTACGCGTGTGAATTATACTTTTTCATAAGTTTCACGCGTTAACACAGCCAGGTGCGTTGTAACGTTGCCGTTTTCCTCGAGCGGTACGAAACTTTTCGTCTACTTCATAAAAGATGCGTCTGCACCCGGCGTTTGTCCATTGCGATAAGAATCCTTGAAAATTCAAAGAAGCGATTCTGTACCGGCGCCTCCTGTTTCTTTTATCCCTGACTTCGTATTTCGAATCATTGAAAATTTAACCTTCTCATAACAGATTCTTCGTTTAGCGGCAACCACAGTAATGCAATGATGTATATTATAACTGTCTTCTCGCCTGATTCATAAATAATGCATATGCGCCAGGCGTTTGTTCACTGCGATAGGGATCCTTAAAAATTCAACGAAGAGACTCTATACCGACACTGTATCTTTTTATTTCTGGCTTCGTATTTCGAATCATTCCAGAATATTTTATCCGAGGAGGACAGTATACGTCTCACTATTAATATCGAGAAAGTTTTAGAAAATCAGTAGTGTTCCCTAAGCTTATACTTCGAGACATATCGTACGAAAGGGTTAAATTCGCCTCGAGATTCAAGGAACTTCATCCCTTCGGTAGCATAGTCACCCCAAACCCAACCTCATTTCACGCGCATTTCAAATTCCATCCTACTCTGCCCAATTCCAAGTTTCACTTGCTGCAATATTAAGCAAAGGAACGGACCGTAAACGAGTTGTTGCTTTCGAACGTTGGAGCTATATCGTTCACAAAAGTAGATTCGAATTTTCAAAAAAGGAAGCGACTCTGTTTATCCGGATATGCGGCCCGATTATCACAAAATCGTATATTTTAATCGGTCTCTGCAGTATCAGAAAAATTCTACCCACTCGAGACTCTTTCGAAACTTAACTCGGGACGTATTGTCCCGTTAAATTCACCGCAACGTTCAAGAGATCTTCAAGGTTCATATGCATTTCAGATTTTACCCTACTCTGTCCAACTGCAAGTTTTGTTCGCCGCAATATCAAATATGCTCTTCGATTTTTCAGTGCCGCACTGTTCACAGAAAAATGTTCGAGGAGATAGAATCGAGTTTTTGAAAAGATAGCACCTCTGTTGGACAACGACGTCCACGCCCTTAATAGCTGGCCGGGCTTCGACTCTCGGGGCTTGTTCTCGGTTGCGTTCCCCCACTTGCGCCAACCTCCTCATCCTCCTTCGCCTCCTCCACCTCCTCTGGCTCGTACGTGTGATTCTTTTCCCGGCTTTAATGCCTCCCGCGGCGCGCCGTTGCGTCATACATTATAATGCCGCCTCGCGTATGCGCCTCGGCCCAGAGCAGTGTTCACAGGGAATGCAAGAGTGAAGTTTTATGTCGCCCATAAACGATGTATCTACGTACACACGCCACCGGGCTTCGTCCGTTTTCTGGGACAACGGAAAAATACCTGACTGTGAAGCTGTTCCAACTCGCCTCTCTCACGCGCGAATGGAAACCTGCTCTTTTGCCTCTTTTCTTTTGATCTCTTTGCGCTACTCTTTACTCCTCTTGCCGGAAGACAAGCGAGGAATTGAAGTATCCGGTCGAGTAACACGGACGAAATAAGCCCCGTTCATCGAGGTACACAAGGAATTGTCCTACTTCCTTTGCTTCCGGTTGCTTGTGTAATCACACAGAACTTTTTGAGATGCTGGCTTTGAATGGAACAGGATACCGTTACAGAAGAGATACGAGGAATTGGAAGATTTTAACGCGGTTAAATAAACTGTTGAAATTAGAAAATTGTTGTTACAAAGACTTTTTATGAATCGTATGAGTGAAGCAAACGAAAGGAATCCTATAGGCTTGATAGATTGATATTGTTATTTGCGTGATATTGCGTGAGTTTAAGACGATGATTAAGAAGAAATGAATGATACAGACGCAAGTAATGGGTGAAGATTAAAATGATCGGGGGAAAAATTTTCTGATTGTTTCGAATAGTATTGTATCCATTTTGCGCTGGAATGTAAAGAATGTAAATTTAAGATTTGTCTTTCTAAATTTTAATACACGTACGAGAAATGGGAACAGTCTATCATCGCTATCGAAGTACGATAAATTGTTAAGAACGATCCCAGGAAGGAATTACATGACCATTTCTTTGAAATGTACACCCGGTATGAAAAATGCATATTTTCCCCGCATGGAAATGGAAATGGGGAATTAAGACACAGGGCGCGTTTAGCGATCAAAGGAAGGAAAAGGAATAATCCAGTGTTGAATTTTATGAGAGGAAAGAAATATATTCTCTGAAAAAGCAAACCTTTCGAAATTATCTCATGGAAGTAACGGCGTGGAACGTATAGCGGCGTAAGTTAAAAATTACATTGCTGTAAAATAACAACGATAAAGGAGAACGTTTCGAGAACTCGGCTTTTCTCTCTTTTCTTCTCCCATCGCTCGACCCCCTGAGAGATCGGTAAATTCGTATCGAAATCGCATCGAAAGAACTTCGTGACACTCGTGAATTTTTCTCGGTTCATTTTCACCGAACCGGTTGAAGTCGTGCTTTACATTATGAAATTGCTCGCTCTCGAAGCTCGGAGGAAGAAGTTAACATATTTACTCCGCCACTCGAAAGCATCTGGACACTTACATATTTTTATTCAATATTATTTACTTTAATTACAAAATTACGGACTTCAAATTAGACTGCAATGATTTTATTCTTTATAATCATCAGATACCTAGAATAGCATAAATAGCATACTTAAACAATCTCTGAGCGTCTGTTTGTACTGTTTCTATTTTATTGTCCATCTAATGATACTTACGATACATAACATCCGCAGTCTATTCATTAACTATAACAACATACTATTCACTGTTACATTGTGACACTGATACATTTAACTCTGTTTCGTCCAACACGAAGGCTGTGAGGCTTCCGAGACAGAGCCGTGTCCAGATGCAACAGAATTTCGACGTTTCGCCAGCATTGCAGTTGCTTTCGTTAAGGTGTGTCGCATTGATACTGGTGTGCGTCTGGAAAAGCACTTTTTTCTACAGATCTTGTTGCTTCAGAACGGTAATTAGAGTGACAGGGACTTGTGATTGAGAGTTCCGAGTAAGTGATCGAGATGAGGTGAACTTCCGTATTCCATGGTCAGCTAACAGCATTTTTAATTGGTTAGCTCGTCAATTAAAAACTGGATAGAGGGTGCACTATATAGAGCAAAGATGAAGACCTCTATTTCTGTCGATGTTGGAGCATTTCATGATTCTACTCTTTCGTATATTTCCTTGGGAAAATACCTTTGTTTTTTGTTAAGGCGGATGTCTTGTCAAAGAGTATCTTATGTTTCGTAGTTAGTTGGTGCTCTACCATCGTTGACCGTGCATGCCTCAGTTCGGTGTACTTCTCATGTTCCTTGAGTCGTGTACTCACGCCCCTCCCAGTTTCACCGACATAGAACTTGCCACATGAGCAGGGTATTTTGTAAACCCCTGGTGTCTGGAGTTGTGAGAGTTGGTCCTTGGAGGACATGAGTATTTATAAGATGTTGATGTGTGCAAGGAAAACTGTTTTGATATTGTCCTTGTAACAGAGTGAATAGCGACAATTCCGGCCATGAATAGCTCGAGGCTGTACTGTAATATATGCTAACAATTTTCATACAACAATTCCGTAACAAATTTCTATTTATAGATGGTATTTTCGTCTTTCTCATTAGAAATATTAAAATCTGCGTAAACATGAGCAGTCTACTTACGAGCGATAGCGTAAGCTACGAAAGAGCGAAACAGCCAGAAACTTTGGAAATTGAAGCGAATATAACGTCCCTTTTAAATCCTCGTTAAGCAGCCACTTTCAATTCCACATTTTCTCGGAGACCAGGTCATATTTGCCCCTGATAAAACAGCGAGTTAGTTTGCTAAAGTAATTTCGCTTGGTCTGCGACCGTTCCACAAGGCTGCTCGACTCATCGTCGTCCAAGAAATACCACGGAACGGCTGAATTCCGAGACGAATTTTCCCGGGGTAAATGAAAAACCAGGAAAGCCACTAACGCGACCAGGGGAACATGCATAAAATAGTAGTGCGTCGTCGCGAAGCTCCGAGTGGCTGTCGAGTGGAACGTGCAATTTAAGCGGTATTAAAGAAACGCGCGTCGCGATTCACCAGTGACTTTTTAAATTGCCTCGCGCGCCTCGGATAACTACGAGAGTAGGAGAGACCGGCACGATAAGAATATTAACATCAACTAAAATCAGATGGCAGATGAGACTATACGTCCTGGATGTGTACGAGGCGAGTTACGAGAAAAACGAGCGTTTCTTCCGACTCCAGACATTCTTGGAAATAATCCGTTCTTTCGAAATAATTAAGCAGTCTTCGTAGCGGTTGGAGAATGTCATTAGAGTTTCCAGGCAACCAAGTCATAAGCCGATCATATATGATGAGGCTTTCCTCATGCAACTGAGTTGTGTTGCGGGATCAACGAGGTATTATTTTAAGGTACGAGTGGCATTGTACGATATTACATCGTATTAGCATGGATGGCAGCGGCAAACTGAAAGTAGCGATCGATTATTTTGACGAATGACAGCTACTACAGTTTCACGATAAAATTTGTCACTTGGAGATATAAATATTCTCTTGCAAAATACATCCCGATATCGGGTTTTTACGAAATCGCCGTCGTAACGAAACTGGTGTGGTCGATTGATCTATTCGACGAGTGTTCGTTCAGCCGCAACTGCAAAAAAATAAAAAAAAAAAAAAAGAAGGTAAAGGGAAAGAGAAAAAGAAAAAAGGAGCGGTTGGTCGAGTTCGGTTAGTTCCTTTAATTCGAGAAAAGGAACCAGTGAACGAAGACATGAGTGGACCAACGGAGAAAGAAAACTATCAAGAGAAGACAAATATTTGGCGAAAGTGACAGGCGTCTCGATTGCAGCGAGGCAGTATCACCAATTTTGTGTCGCTAGAAGTGTTACGTGATCGTATCGCGTGATAGGACATCGTGTTTCGCACGAAATAAAAGTCTAGCGTTGCGTCAGAAAATCGGCCGAGACAACACCTATCATCTTCGACGTCGAAAACGAAGGCGACACGCTGTTCGACGAGTACGCGCAGAAATGATCGGTCTCTCGATATTGCCGTTATTGAATTCTCCGGTGACGTTATTCCACTTTCTCTGAATTTCCTGACACCACTGCCAACCGGGAACAAGAGAATTCCCCCACGCAACACGTCGAGGAATTTCGAGAACGAACGGCACCGCCAAGACGACGATTGGGCGCTTCGATGAAGAACCCGCCAAGGGTTGGTTTCAGTGACAAGAAACACGCTGAATGATAAACATCTCGCGAACAATACCGCGGACGACCTGTCGTGATCTGGTCTGGATGAAAGTTTGCTTAAAAAAGAAGTCATTTCAAGAGCTTTGTGGATCAATAAATCTTTATCGGAGTTTTCGAATATATATGAAGAAACGACGATACTTTTTAAGTATGGGTACATTTTACAAATATTTACTAATAAATAAATTTTACTATAATTAATAAATATATAAATTTTACTAACTATAAATTTTACTAATGCAAAGGAATTTTATATTTTTATAAGGAAATTTATATTTTTATAAAGAGAAATAAGGGAACAAAAGCAAGGGAAAAAGCAGAAATTTGTTTTACTTACTAAATATTATAATAGGTGCTAAATTTTATATATTTCATATTCTTATGCATATTACGCGTATTCTGTGCATTTTTACACTTTTAAATTTCCCGCATCCCTTTTCTAAAAGTAGCTGTTATACTGACCGTGTGTGCAATGTAAAAATACCTTTGCAAATGTGAAGAGTATGTGTGAAATAATACTCGTTTCCGTCATATTCAGGTTCCCCGCATCGAACGCGTTAGCAAATTAAGTTTCCCATGAAATTGTGATCTATAGTCGACCACAACTGTTTCGTCAACTATTTGATGCCGCGTTCCTCGTTTCCTGCTCTGGTTAATCCACTTGGATTCTGCGGGTAGCTTCCATCGAGTGTCAGGACTACTTTCCACTTCGTTAATCACATTCGATGTGTCCTAGAAAGGTGTGTTAGGGACGCGTCTGGAGTTTCGAAAACCCTCGTCCGAGTTTTCACGCTCGCAGCAAACCCAGGATTCGCGGTCAGCGAGGACATTGGCCGAGAATTCGGGAGCGGGAAGGGACAGGAGGCGACAAAAGTGGGAAACTTGGTCGAGAATCGAAGCAGGGCTTGTAACTCGAGAACGAGTTTGCAACAGGAAGCGATTTGCTCGGAATTCGGTGGATTGAAAGGGGGCGTAGGGTCGCGTCACGCTGCCGGGTTAGTTTCCAAGGCCCCAAACTTTTCGCGACTTACCGGATTTCTTGGGAACTGGGTTGCCATGAACGCGTTCAACGTTCAACGGACTCGTTTAACCGCTACGCTCGCACACGGCAACGACGAGTTGCCTGTGCAACGCCAATTACGCTGCAACTTCTTGCTCGTCCGGGCTGATTGTTCGATCAGATTGTATTCCAGAAATATTGATCCTGCGGACGTACGCCTGTGGAATCTCTACTCAGTTCTCCTCAGTGATGTTTCGTTCTGCTCGTCAAGTTGATGTTTACATTATGCATTCATGTATTTTAAAAGTAATGCAACTCAAGTTTTTTCCAAGAAAAGAACCATTTGGAAGTTTACGAAAATATTACTTGCCGAACACATAATGTTAGGAAGAAGAATAACTTTTTCTCGTAATTTTTCATCTTTTCCTCTTGAAGTGAACTTTGGACAGTTTTAATGTATTTTTAACACAGTTTATACGATATCGTAATTTTGAGCGAGAGAAAATTCTATTACCGAGCTGCTTCTTTTCGGTGCCAGGAACTTCTTTCGATCTTTGCCACCGTGTTAAATGTATATTAACGACGCTATATCTGATATAAATGAAAGAATGCGAGGTCGTCGCGCAGAAAGGCTCCCAAGAGTATCGGCGGAATAATCAGCTATAAGGGATGATGGACAGGCAAGTCGTAAGGGGAGTGAGCAGTCATTAGTTCCCCCTAGCTCGCCAGAGATCTATCGCGATCTAACCCTGCTGCCGTCTAACGCAACGAGTCTCTTGTACAAGGATTTATCGTCAGCCATGACGTGTAACTCTTTGTTAGATATTGGATATGCTGTATTGGACATGTTACATTTCCAGTAACGCATTTTCTTTGCCGGAAGTTTACAGAATATATCCATGACGTGTAAATAATCCCGTTTTAATATGTAATTATGAGATCAGTAAGACCCTCAGGAGGAAGCCCTAAGTATCTTTAGTTTCCGGGGTTTAGCATCGCAAGAGTCGTGTTTTATTCATCCTAAGCGCTCTAGAGAAGAAATCGATCGAGTAGTAGCTCTCTAACTGGAGAACCGAAGACGAATCGTCACGAGATTACAAAGAGGAAAGACAAATCGTCCATTTGGAAAGGTTTAACTAGTGCGACAAGGGCAAGACGCGCATATCTAATCGCGACAGCTAGACAGTTGGGACGGAGGATGAAGCAAGGATGGACGAAGAGGAGGGTCCGACAATGTTAGTTGGATGTCCAAATCGGATTAAACGAAACTAAATGGGATAGTGGATTGGATTAAGTAACTGTCGACTAGGTCCGGAACGGAGTAGGTACTGTGAATTTAATCGGACATTCTGCTCTGTGAAGGACTCATCGATACGGAGCAAAAAGTTCACTTGTATAATTCATTTATCCACTGATACGTATTACGTTTGTGGTATTCTTGTTCTTAGAGCGAATTTCTGGAAAGACTCTTCGTTCTCTTTCAAATTATACAAAAGAGCGGCGGTGTTCTTTGAGAAAACTCGTTGAGAATGTTTTTCGCTTAAAAAGAAGTTGGGACAGAAGCTTGTGTATTTGAAACGACAGAGACACGAAACGAGGAACGTTAGACTGGAGTTGCTCTCCGGCAAAGGATCTCGTTTGAATTCACGTCGAAGAACTTGGATGTTTAATGTTGACGTTGATGATGATGAAACTTTGAAACTTTGCATTTACCCTTGATTATTCATCGACTGAATATCTTTTTGCTCGTAACTTGTAAAAAGAAAAAGTTGTAGTTACTTTTTAGCAAAGAAACCATAATTGCAAAGCCAAGCATTACCGCGTGTTCTCCTGTCTTTTCCTTTTTTCCCCCCTATAAAAGCTGTATCTCGGAAGTTAGAGAAAGTGTTTGGTTTTTAACAAATATTTGCATGCATGATACCTTTGAAGTTTCAATAAGCTGACAAGCTTAATAAGAAAAAAGTTTCGAAATGTCTCGGATAAAACGTATTGATGAGCAAAGAGTGACGTTCGCCAATGATTCGATCCGTTTCGATCCGCAGGTGAATTTCACGCGAATTGGTGGTGAAAGCGACATGAAGCTGGTTTGACGAAACCAGCTTGCATGATCGGTGTAATGGCAAACTGCGAAAAAATCCGACTTGACGTGAACCTTTAATGGAGGTGTCCGGCAGTAGAACAGGTCGATCAATAGTCAGACACCAGCCACCTCATCGTGCTGCACGTTATACACCGCGTGCAGCGTCACGTGTACGCTTCGGTATGAATTAGGATTCTCTCCTGACAAATCCCACTATTTCTTCATTCATAGTACTAACAAAATAAGAAGACAAACTACTGATGAGTTTCGCCAATATTCTGAAGTGATTCCTCCATTTACGACATAACGTCAGTGTGAAATCAACAATGCTACTACATTAAAAGAGATGTTATCAATTTATTATACACAGAAAGAAATGATTGTCAGAATTCCGAAAAATTCAAAAGTGAAATTCGAAGAGATTCGAAAGTTGAGAAGTCGAAGCTCCAGTTGAACGAAACTATGTCGCGTCATGGAAGACAGCCGTCTTTTCGCCAAGCAGCGTTTGGTACGTCGCATTGCGGTTGTTGCGGAAGACGGTCTTCTCGATATCCTTTGTGTCTGCGAAAGTAGTCGTCGAAGAGCACAATTCGTGCAAAAACTGTAGAGAAGTGGACGGAAGGTGTACGGGAGGTGTAGAGCGTGACTGTGTTGTTTGCCGTCGCGCCTTACAGAATTAACGCTGCATCCGTCGCGTATTTGTCGGTTCTGTTTGCCATACAGATTAACAATTAACGGAAATAGTTGGTCGTCGTTCGGTTGCTGTTTAGAAAATAAACAGAGAAGGAGGTGAGTTGCACGGTGCACATCGGAATATTTAACGAGCACTCATCGCCTCTTCCTCTCCAGGCGACTTAGACTCGCGACCACCTCGTAACCGGAACTAACGGCCTTCCAGTTCTCCTAAATTTGCTGGTAATAACCGAAACGACATAACCTTGGAGTTCGTGCGGTTTCGGGCTCGACAAGGTACGCGTTTAATTACCCACCATTTGTTCCTATGAATTTCCTTCCTGTTTCGTTGGAACCTACTTAACGACAAATTGGATTAACAACGACGAGGAGCGTGAGTTTGTTTCACGTTACACGTACCAGCTAAGCAGAGAGTCCAGTAAGCGGAGAGGAAAAGAATTTGGAAAGTTCGGTGATTCTTTATTCGACATGACACGCACCTAATAATTATCTGACCACCAAAAGGCGGCCTTCTTCTTAATTTATCGCCTTCACGAAGGTAAAGATATGAAATGGGTGTCAGCGGGATCCGTGCTATTGGATTCGTAAAGAACGTGTGATGCCACCAATCAACGATTAAAATTCGCTTACAGACTATTCTATAGCCCGACTTGTGCCAAAAGCACTCTTCGACTAGAAATATTGCTCGGTGGGTAAAAGTGTAGGAAAGGACCAAACGAACGATAACGGTGATAACGGCGATAACGTTCTATCAATCGATCCTCCATTAAGCGAAGTACCATAGAGAAAACGCGTCCATATTTTTCCCAGCGATGTGAAACTTATGGATCTCGATATCGACCGTGACAAATTGCTGGATGATCGTTCCGACGCGTGATTCGCGGTTTACGGGACGATTACGTTGGTTCGTCGTTGCAAGAATCCTGTAATGGAATTCCAGTCGCTCCTTCACCAACAGAGCGTGTAAAGGACGAAAGACACGCCGATAGAATCCCGTTTCGGCGTTGGTATACCCGCGAAAATCAGCCGAGGCTGACTCGAGATTTCGTGTGGTGGCGTTCCACGAATTCCATCGAGTTACTTCACCATCGAAAGATCAGGGAAATCGAGCGATCTCGAGCACGTGGAACCCGATAAAACGTTTTAAGGAGCGTTTCGAGTAGCGTCGTTGGTCTACGACTTACGGTATGTCCGCGTTCTTTCGTGTTCTTCGCGTTTAATTGCTGTTCCCGCTACTCGACAACGACGCTGGAACTATTATTTCTCGGCCGTCCGGAAATAACATCAACCTCCAGAGATTAAACCCGCCGCGACGGTTTCACGACTCCGGCCGAAAGAATGATCCTCGTTTTCGGCGTTCTCGTGGTCCTCCGTCAACGTTATTAACCCTTTCCTGTTCGTTATTGCAAGAACCAGGAAAATAAGTAGTCGAACGCACAATAGAGCACGAGCATTCACGTATGACGATTATACGAAATAAAGAGAAGGGAACGAAAAGAGAACCAGGACGGGAAAAATGTACTTTTCTCAACTTTGATCAAAGTTACTTACGCGCGAGTGAACCTAAAATGTGTTCCACGACAAAAAAAGCAAGATACTTAGGCGGGCCTGTCTTTCAGCAGGCTTTCTCTTACCTCTGCTCTGCTTGGTCCCCGACTCTGAAACAAAGAACAACACTCGACGTTAGAACACGCTTGTGCCGCCTGTTTCACTTACTGTGATTAATATGCACCTCACTCTTTTATCCCTACACTTTCTCTTCGCTTATCGTTTAAACGACTAGCAATTAGCTAAAAAGCTTCGAACAGTGGCGATCGAGAGATCTTTTTCTACGTAACTTACGGAACGGCGAGATACAATAAAATCTCATTTATCGAAACCAGTCGTGGGGTAAAACAGTTGGGATAATCGAGTAGTTCCAATAATAGTAGTTCGATGGCTATCCTCTCTAGCACTTTTTATTAGTTCGTACAATAGAACGTGGGACCCTCCTACACAATAATTTACCAGCCAGGAAATAATATTAATGAACTGACAAACTTTATTCTCTAACTAATTTATTTACTTTTAATTAAAATTTAATTAATTTCATTTAATGTAACACTAAATCTTAATTGAGATGCTTCAAAGACGGGTAGAAAAAAGTTACTTGGAATCGAAACCTCGACAACATATATTTAAAGCTCATCGAAATTAATGAATTATACTCCACTCTAAATAATTACCTTAGTTTTGCCGATTGTACTATGATTGCCTAGGTACTCAATATGATAGAGGCTCGGATACGAGTTTATATATTTGAAGCTGAGGATTAACTTGTTCGTATAAACGAAATTAGGTTAAACGGAGTTCTAATCTACGGGGAAATTAACGAACTAAGGAATCGGATAAACGAACCGATCCGATCGTTCGATTTCAATATCCAGCATTAAAATAATTGCAGCTGCCGCGGTCGAGTGCATTCGTGGGAACGACCACTAGATTAATACGCAATTAACCCTTCGATACGCTTAATTGCCGCATTATCGAACTTCCAATTTTAGGCCGAACGTTTTATCAGCTAACATTCGATTAATTAACGTATATCAGGTTATAGGTTACACACGGATATAAAGAGACGAGGCCGAGCTCAATGAGATTCGTTGGGGCCGCGGACTGGTTTCGAAACGTCGCGATGCATCATCAAAACGCGGCCATTAATTAATCATTCCCCGGTTCCGGAATTATTCCGGTCAGGTTCATCAATTAAGAGGGTTAAGCGTGTGCCGCGCGGAAAGGGATTCACAGCGAACGCGAGATTTAATTAAACGATCGTGCCAATCGATCCTCCATTCGAGTAATAACGGAAACGCGATCATCGGTATCGATAACAACAGGACAGAAAGAATTCAGCCGGTTAATCGCGTTAGTCGTCGGACGGTTCGCCGATCGATTAAGTCAATTAAATTCTTTTCCTGAAGCTTTGGCTCGGTTCGATAAAAGGGGAGGAAGTGTGCGCGAGTGTTGCATTTCCTGTTCTGTAATTTGGCCTGTAGAAAATTTACGAAAAGAAAACGAGCAATTAAAAGATGCGATCTAGCAGTAGCAGTGATTAATAAAATGGTATAAAGTTGACCTGGGCTCTATTGCATAATAATTTATAGTTATTAGGAGTGTGAGTGGATTTACAAATCCTTTTTTGTAATTTTACAGAACCTTGGTGGAATGCTGCGGTTTGTGAATTTTCTGGACTCGTCTTTTGGGGATATGACAAATGTTTCAAGCGTTATAGTTTCCAGAACAAAGATGGAAAAGTTTGAATATCGCACAAAGTTGATTCGCCATCGGTTATAAGACGCTTGTTCACTTTTGCCAGGCACTCGCGAATCTAGAAATGTTCTGAGAGGTAATCTCGAAAGATATCTTCGGAGATGGAAATTAAAAGTAGTCGTGATATTTCCGTTGCCGTTGATTCAATAAGAAGGGACAGAATACGGCGGAAATATTCTCGATGGCAGACAGTCAAAAGTTTTAATAAAGGCACCGCATTCAAACGATGAGGAAAAAGAGCGTGCAACTTTTAAAGACCTATAACGACGCCGCTCGAAATTCCCCTTCTCCCCTCTCTCTCTCTCTCTCTCTCTCTCTTTGCGATTGTTCGCTAATTGGTAAAGTCGTTCCGCCGGAAACTTGTTCCTTTTCGGCCTTGCTCTTTCTCTTTTTATCGTCGTTCTTATTTTTGCTTCTTCCATTTTTTTAATAACAAGACGCCAAATTGCTGCCAATTATGGGGAGCAAATATGGGCTGGCGAAAACAGTAATCGAAAGCGAAGAAATTTTCGTGGAAGAACGCACAGAGAAAGAGAGGCGAGGGAAAATTCGACGTTTAATAAAGCTGAAACGTCAACACGGATGCAA
Source organism: Bombus impatiens (assembly GCF_000188095.3). Taxonomy (NCBI): domain Eukaryota; kingdom Metazoa; phylum Arthropoda; class Insecta; order Hymenoptera; family Apidae; genus Bombus; species Bombus impatiens. The sequence continues at coordinate 440,075 of NT_177249.1, read as the reverse complement.
ACCGTATCGGACGATCGCAATTTTTTCCTCGACTCGGTGCACTCCCGTGTCCTGGTTTGCTTTTGTTCTCGTTCGTCGGGCGGACACCGAGAGGCGAGCTCGTGTATCGCGCGTGGATCACCGTGTCAAAGCGAAAGGAACTTATAAAAAGGATTCTCTCGATAATTAACGAAACAAGCACGGCAAAACAGAAAGGGGATTTATTAAACGATCTGGCGATCTGCGATCGAGTTTCGTTCGCAGAAATGAACATTGTATCGTTTTTATCGGTGCATTATCTTGCGAAAGTTTCGTTCCAAAGGAAGAGAGATGCGTCGAAACTAAGTTTAAATTACATGACAACGAATTTATCGTTATATTTGCAAAATATAATCGAATTATTATATCTATTAATTCTCGTGAACTCGTGTTACGATATTCAGATTTTCTTGCATTTTTCATTTTCCTCGTCAGAGCATTGCACTTCTCGCTGGACGATGGTTGTTTTTGTCAATCAACTGTTAGGCTATCTCAGACTGTGATTTTGTGAATCAACTGTTTTCAATCATATTATCCTTATTTAATGCTTATTGATGAACGATCTGATCAGATTGGAACAATTAAATGTAATCAAATGATCGTTATTGATCGGCAACGTTAATTTTAATGAAAGGCCGATTCGTTATTTTCGACATTGTTAGCGGAAACCTTTACATTTATTATTCTAAAGCTTGCATGTACGAGACTCATAATGCATGGCTATATTTTACCGTAATGAAACAAAAATGGAGTCTACGGCCGCCACTAAAGCGTACAATTACAGCCGCTTCAGTTTATTCCGAAATTTTTTCCCCTCGACAACCGCCTCGTGTCGCGTGCAATTAAATTTTTCCTGCATTTCCGAGCGTAAATAATTGAAGGAAATTCGCTCGAAATTTTGTTCTCTCTCCAGTGGCGCACCTCGCACGATTTTTCCTTGCATCTGCCAAAATTTCTCAATTTACCCTCCCGCATTTTCTCAACATAATCCGCTTTATTACATCTCCCTCGAATATTACTTCCTACATATGAGGATGAATCGCATCATCTCTATTATCAGATCTTCCTATCTGCATTCACGTGCCAGAAAATTTAAAAGTTATCGTGAAATTTCATTTTCCAATTTTTCATGCGTAGTGATATGGAACAAGTATCACACCACACAAATTTCACGGGATAACGCGAATAGTAACTTAGAATTCCGAGGAAGAAATAAGAAAATGGTTTGTAGGTTAGATGAAACTGAAATTCGAGTCACATAGCTAGAAACTAGACACCCTATTCGTCTTTTCAATGAATTTAGGACACGTTTTCGCGCGACATTAAAAGTTACGGCCTTTGCTATTATGATACTGCGTGGCAGTTTATTTTATGGTTATTTCCACGCAATTTAGTATCATGATGTCTAGTTACTGTTGAACAGTCGATCGATGTACTTCTAAGTTGTAAGTTTTAATCACGTAAAAAATTGCTAACGTCGGAGAGTGAGTTTCCAGATTTTAACTACACCTCTGACTGAATAACAAATGATAGTCACTAGCGAATGCTACGATAAAATCGCGCACCTGCTTTGATTTCGTGGCGTTAATGTCGCGACATCAATTTCAATATCGTAACAACGGAACACTCAGTTTGTACCAGGACAAGAGTCACGACATTTAGTATCACGGCCATAAAAATCATGGCTTATTGTCACGTGAGAGCACTATCCGCGCGGTTTCTTTCCTTCTATATCGTGGCTCGCGAAAGTATTTCAGCACTTACAATGGCAGCTAGAACGTGTTCTTCTATGTACATATTGTACGTACTATATAGAAAACATTTTGAGAAATATTAACACTGTAACGAGATACGACTGTCATAATTTTATCGATATAATTAGAAACAAATTACAAGTAAAAACGAATTAACGTATTATGGTTTATAAAATTATACGCATATGAGTCAATTATGATCGTTAATCCATTATTTTCCATAATATATTATTTCCCATATAGTATCCATAATTTTTATCGCGTGTTCGAGATCGTGATTTTATGTTTAATCTCAAAATTCGAACCGATTAATTGCCTCGTTCGCAACCTGGATTCCACCTTCATGCAAGATCAGCAGATATCCTAATACTTACGAACAGGAGTATATGTTTTCAGATTTGCTTCAAACTTTACCAATAGATATAACCATGATAGTCCAGGCTTGCTGTAATGCTAATGAAATTTGAAAACTGTTCATATAATGCAGTAAACGTTGGAATATTTCCACGAGCCACTCTATAACCAAGGAATTCGCTGGTTAGTGCAAACTTTTCGCGATATTACACCCCCTGCAATTACCAGGCTGGCGATGTCGGTGCAACTATACGGCGAATTTATCGCATAACAAACAACGAGCTCCTCCCATTGGCGAAGCCGCAACGATGTTGATTACGCTGTCGACCGTTTCCGAAGAGGCACATCTCGAATACCTAAAGACAATAACGAAATTCTTGAAAGAGCACGCTCGCTATACTCGTGCGAATCAACCCCTTGGCAGTTTTCCTTAATTCCCTCAATTTCCTCAATTTCCTCAATTCCCTTAACACGCCGGCCATCAGCCGACAATTTTCCAAATTCTTGGGTAAGCGTGCAACGCCGATTACGTTGTCGGCAGTTGGCGAAACAACGATACCCAAATACCAGGAGCGGCAAAAGCCATAAAGCCGATTACCGCGATTCCACAAATTACACCGCTTTGTCCGTGTTGCGACCGGTCAGCAGCATCGCAGCGTTGATATGCAATTATGCCTGATGCTTTGAGCTATAGTGCTTGTCCGGCGCAATACATCTCCTACAAGTGTATGATTGTTCCGGCCCATGTTTCTACGGGAGAATGATTTGGACGTTTCTTACGAGCGCTCTGATTGCCTCGCGACCAATCGCACCGGCTTTACGCCGGACGAGCCGCGATTTTCATTGCGATCGATACGGTTTCGTGCGAAACACGTTCGCGCACTATCGTCGACAAGTAGGGCGCAATTGCAGAAAACGATTTATACAGTTGTTATATTTTGAAAGTTAGAATTCAAGAACATTTCGCTGTTGTTGATTTTTTATCTCTTATGAAAACTGTGGGATCAAATGTTCTTCTAAATTTAAATTGAAACAAGGAACGCACTTGCATCGTTCAAAAATCCCTTGTTTATTTGCGATGAATCGTTTGACGCGTCGTGAAACTTGTTTGAATTTTTAGTACGTGGTTAGATATTTCGAACGAGGAGGATCTTAAGATTATTGTATACGAAGCTAACATTTTCTTTTTAATCTTGAGTAGTCGAATTCTTTATTTATCTTACGATTCTATCTATCTTTGTTCAAGTTTCGATTCAAATAAGTATTGTTCAAGACGTGGAGTAAGTTGCTAGTAATCATTTCCATGGTTAACTTTACTTTACATAAGTACGCTAACACTTGTGACGTACATATGTTTTCAGGTTTTGCGACTAACGATCGATACGCCTTTGAAACATTGATATGCGCTCGAGCTGGTCTTCTATAGTTTATTCCTATGGAATTATTATAATACAGAGCGATCGATTATCTCTTAGATGGAGGTTCGTTGGAAGAAAAGGAAATAGACTGCGTGGGAAGTCCATTAATCTCCGTGTGGTTGAAAAGATAGGAATCCGGTAGAATCAGTGTTGGTTAATTACGGTACGAATAAAAGTGCTTTTAAAATAAACCGCGTGGGGAGTTTTTATCCGCTCGTCTCGTGAAAAACTTTAACCGTTAATTATTACGCGAAGGACCAGTATCTTGTCCAGATGAACTCATAAAATAAATACAGCGATGGAAACTTTCAAACAGGCAAATTAATCGTGTGTACTCAACTCCATCTAAACTAACAACTCGCGGTTTTCATTAAAAGAAGCCTGTTCGTAATTTTTCCAGCTCGGTTAAATACCTAACACTGAGATATAATTTCTTTGTTTCGCATACTTTGACCAATATACATATATCGTGAACCTAAATTCGTGGCATGAACAAAGAAGCGAGGGCGCTTTGTGACTGAAAATAAAGACGAAAATCGAGAATAATAAAATTTCGATGGAGGCTGTGTTTCCAAGAAAATCGAATTTGAGGACGTGTGTCAAGTATACGTGTACTAGCCTCGCTCTTAATTACATTCAAACTCTGTTTTCTCCAGATAGTATCCTACATTCTCTTCTCTTATTTTCGTATATAGGACAGCTCGCTGTCGATCGTTTATTATCCAACTGAAAATTATACAAATTCAACGAGTCTCGCAACTTAAATTTTTCAATCTCCAACGCCAGATCTCCATCGCAATTTTCTCATATTTTATTTTCGTCTCAGTTTGCGCAATCTCTCTCTGATTTTACTTGTACCATGAATTTAAGACCACGCTGTATAAGTAATGCTTTTTTTCAGAGATAGCCGTTCCTTCGATAACCCAAATTCAAAGCAGGCACGCGACGAAAGAATGGAAAGAGGACGGAAAGAGGGTGGAAAGGAGATGAAAAGAGAGGGTGACTTGCACACGACGAAAGACCACTATCTTTTGTCACCGTTCTTGATATTCTTCTTTTTTCTGTTCCGTCAGGAGGTCGAAGAGGAGTGCGCTTAAAGGCAGGAAAGCGAAGAGGCGTCTTGGAATCGTCGCTAAGATAACCCGCAAGAGAAACATCGGACAACCGGGCTCCAGAGAATCGGCTATCTTCTCCTTTATTCTATTCCCACCTCGCATCCATCCTTTCACTCTTTCTTTCACCCTTTTCTCGTCTATTGCTTCGATCCCGACTATCGCACTCTCCAATCTACCCTAAGTACATTGCAACTCGTGCTGCTGGCTCAACCACCCTTTTTCCATCGTATTAGCGTAAATTCTCTGCCAGAAACGAGAAATCTCGATTTAGAGTGAAAATGTAACGAATGAGTAATCGACGAATGGAAGGAAATTAGCGGTAGTCTGGTTTTGCTGTCTAATTTCATCGCGATCCATGGAGAATATTCGTATCGAAAGTTTCGTCGAGTCAAGAGACACGATTTATCAACGACGTTCACGCGATGCAAGGTTTACGAAGTTGTGATTCCGAGTTGGAAATAGTTACAAATTTTACATCTTAAACGTCATCATGTGCAACGTGATTATTAATATTTCAGTAAATTACCGAGTAGTACAAACGAGCCACGTTTGAAGGTACAGAATTCTCAGTCATTTTATTACGCCGTTAAAGTTAATTCTGTTTCCAAGCAGATATAATACTCAATTGAAGTTAAATTTATTCCTCGAGCTCGTGCATCCACCGTTTAACTGCAATAATTCTCAGAATGTTTTAATCTTCACGTACGGTACGAGTAACACCATTAATTTCCGGGATTTTCAAAGCTGATAGAGGAATTACGAGTTCGATTTAATGGAACTTTCTCTGAATCTCCGGTTGTCCCACGGAATTATCGCGATACGTCCTTCTGAATTTGATCGCCGTCGATCAGAATCGCAAATGCAGGATCGATCCGCGACGTTTGCCAACGGATCACGGCTGGTATTAATGACCAGCGCATATTTATAAGGATCGAAGGTCCTCCTTGGCTCGGACAGACCAATTAGGGCCACGCGAGCCGCTCTCCTCTCCAAGCTTCGACCCACGTGCATCCACAGAAATTAATTCATACTTGAGCCTATTACATATTCATTGCACACGGTTGGACAACGTGACGATTAATTCCGATAGGGATCTGACGTAAACTAATCGACATTCACGGTAACACGTTTAATGACGATGTAATGAAATTGAATATCATTTCATCAAGCCCAGCGTGGAACATTTTAAATCCCATTTTCGATATTCCATGGAAAACTGTTGCTACGAAAGAATGTTTGTTTGTCCATGCTATCGATCGTCATTTTCTTTTTTAATCGCCAATTTTACTTTGTAATTTGACAACAATTCGCTTGTCCCAGCGATTCTTCGAATTTCGAATAAACAATCGGTAATTACGTAGCGTCCTCAATGCGATTTCCACTCTGTTATTCACCTATATTCGATCGAATTGGTCAATTATAGAACTCATCGTTCGTCGATGGTCGACGATACAGGAAACGCAATGAAAGGTTATTGTCTCTCTCTGTGTCTCCCTTTTTCTCTATCCGATCAATTTCATGACATTTCTGATTTTTTAATTCTTGATGCACAGTGTTTAAAAATGGTTGTTTAACTGGAGAAAATTTTGATTATTTTCTATTACAGTAGAACACGATTTATTGGAGCGAAATTTTAGTTAACGCTCCCGATCAATTGAACTTTCGTTCGTTGAATTCACTTACCTGAACGTAAACTGCTACTGATTACTTGAATAAAAGAAAAAAAATAAATAGGCAGTGGAGAAAGTTGGCTAACTCTTGTTATATGAACTCCGCCTATGTAAACCGTTTGTTCTCTGACAAATTCAGAGAATTGGAATTCTGCTTTACTTAATTCCGACTTCCCTTGGGTTTCTATATTTTTAAAGATCTTTAATTAGAATGTTATTCATTTACGAAAGACTTTTCTACACGAAAAGATAAATATATGTTGTAACTGGAATAGTTAAGTGACGTTGGTCCGCAACAGTATGATTGTTTCTATGTTGTTTCCGTAGTCAGGCAATTTTAAAACTCCGTGCGGCGTTTCTAATTTCGTCTGCGATGATTAATATCAACAGAAGTTACGCCAAGAAACTCTAATTTCATTCGTAATTATCTTAGGAAGACAGAATTTTGCAAAGGGTAGGAAAGTTCACGTAATTACAACATCTAATCACGAGTTCTCGCGATCGAAGAACAGGAGAAGCAAGTCACGGTCGAATTGCCGGTTCTTACTTTGGAAAATGACAACCGAGGGATGCAAGTATTGCCGTGGAACCGTGCTCCTTGCTTCCGCGAGTTGGCCATTTTCTTTCTCGCCGCTGATAATGCGAATTAAGGCTGCCCCTGGGTTTTGGGATACAGGGAAGAGTCGTCAGCTTCGTTAATATCCGACCAACATCCGGGTCTTCTGTTGCGGTACGATTTCGCAAATCATGCAAGGAACTTCCTTGCAGAATCTGCTATTAATTTCCTCGAAGAGGAAAGTTTTTGAACTCCGCTATGATAAGTGTTCGCATTTTTAGACAGTGTGGGAGCGTACCTTGGTCCTAATGTTTATATAGAAAATTGTAATTAATACAAAGTTGAAACTTTACTAAAAATACACTGTCTTCTTTAAGACGCAAATAATAAATTACAATGCTCACCGGAGACATTAATATACCTTTTTCATTCTTCTTGTTAGCGTATAAGCAAGTGTATTCACCGCAGAATTATATAGGATTATAATTTTGTGAAACTTACATTTTTGCGCCACAATGATGATTTTTAATTTTGATTTTTAATTTTGTAAGAAACATCTCGACATACGTCTAACATGAGAAACGAGAATCGCTGCTTGGCAGTCGCAAACCGGTGACCCGGATTCGTAGAACACGTTTCGTAGTCGCTATAAAGTGGAAACTGACTCGATCTGGCTAATTGTAAATCGCTTGATCCGAAAATATTCAGCGAAGCAACAGGAGATAAAAGTTGACGCGAAAAATACGATCACTCGTACGTTATCGGGCCGTGTTGTCGTTTCATTTGTCACTCGTTGCTTTTGCCGTCGTTTTGCATAAACACGGATACTATCTACCTTAACATTTCAACTTTTTGATTCAATTTTCACAGATAAATTACGAGAACGATTGTTATTAGCTTGTAACATTCACTCGTTCTATTTTTCTTCGGTGGTTTTATTTTTCTCTCTTTTCATTTTTGTTGTTGTTGTTCTATTAACGGTAGTCACGTATCATTTTAAAAGTTACATTTCAGCGGTCACGTTGATCAAAATTTATTATGACCGGTGATTTACATTTGTTGTGGCCGGTGAGGGAAATGTTGAACGTGTCAGAATATAAAGTACATTTCCGTTGTATTATGCTTTTCTGCCACTGGAAGGCAAAAACACGCCGCAAAATTGAGAGCATTGTGTAAAAAGTATAAACACAGAAGGAATTTATGTTACTAGCAAACATTACACAATGCCCACAATTTTTCCTTTTGCTTCCTTGGTAATAGAAAACTGTAATGCAACGAAATTGTTGTTTATTTCATGACAAGCAGAAAATTCTACAAAAGAGCGTTTATCGAGCGCAACAAACTTTTATCAGCAAGACCGTGAAGTAACTTTGGAAATTAATATGACAGCTGAAAAACATGTTATGTCACATTCCCTGTCTTCTATAGAATGAAACGATGAAAAGAATATTTCATTGGAAAGATACGTGTAAATACTTTTTATAGCTACTGTAATAGTATACTGTACTGTGTATTCTATTTATGACTCTGAGGTTGGTAAAAGATCCAAAAGACGATGTATCACCAAGCGTTAAAAACGAAACGAACGTATCGCAGCATAATATTAAATATGCATGAAGACACGTATAGAACAATGGAATAGCCATTGAATTAGCCGCAAGAGAATAGAGAAACATTTTAAACGGGTTTCGCGGTGTATCATAAAGTCTCCGGATTCGGTGGCGACGCGTCGAAAGCGGATCAAAGTAAAAACAGGGAATAAATCCGAATGATCGTATCTTCGAAACATGGGTGCATATCCGGTTGAAAATGGAGCCACGAGAATAGAGAGGAGTAGTCCTCGGTTGCGTTGATGACGCGATTCCAATCCTTTCGAATCGTAACCACGCCATTGACTCGGTTACCTTTTGTCTCGGCCCATGAATTCCGTTTCTGGTTTGTGGCCACGTTTGCATTCGCGCGGTCCCTTTCCTCTTTTCCCCTTTCCCTGCCTCTCCTCTCTTCTCCTAGTTGCGTTTCGTTCGCGGTCCGTGGAAATGGAAACATGTTGAGTAAACAGAAGAAACAGAAGCCGGATTCCCCGAGGCTGTACCGGGCAATTTTTGCCGAGCGTATGACTATGAAACGAGAGAGGAGAATCGTGTTTGTGCTCTGCACCAGATAACAAACCTTGTGAATTCGCGTGTGTCGTCTTAGGAGGTTCGTTGATTATACGGATGGGAGACGTTGGGTGGAAACGATGGAAATTTTCTTGATAACATCGATCACCTCGATCTAATTGCTTATATTTTCCCTTTAAGCGGGTTGGAATTAAGGAATTATCTAAAATATGGATCACTGGGTATTGCGGTTTCTGGTCATTGAGTTAGGAGCACATACAGATATTTCATTTTTGCAATTACGATATATTAGTATATGCATAGTAGTTCATGTAACTGGCGCATGATCCTTAATCTGGTATAAATCTGGTATAAATAATGTTTGCTAATGGAGTCAGCAGTATTGAAGCTTTCCTTTTTGAGGAAGAGGAATTATAAACGATGATAATTTTGCCCGAATCAGCGATGCTGGAACCACTTAGATCGGTTCAAGAGCTGCGGCCAAAGCTGGCGAAAGTCGGCTGACTATATATTTAATCAAACGCGATTGGATTCCCTTACAAGCTACGTAAAGTATTCACTAGTAACTTCGAAGTTAACCAAACAAAATGCTGACTAAAACTATCTTGGTACAGTTTATTCGTGAACCTATCCGAGTATACACGAGCCATCGTCGAATATAAGTAAATCGATCTACTATATAAGGAACAGACGTGTCAGGTTATCAATTTTCCGCCACATTATTGTATCTCTAATTTCCCCTCGGAAACATGAATTTTTCCGCGTGAATTTTCGCAGCTGCGGCCGAAACTCGAGCTCACGTAGCCCGTTCGTTCGCCCGCTAATGGAAAGCGCAGCTGTTGTGGACGGTAAATTGACGAGATCTGTTCGCTGCTAAGTATATACGAGTATGCTGCTAAATATATAACTACATACGGCCAGTATAGCGTTACTCGTAAGCTTTCCCGACAATTATCCCCTATCAACCGCAGTGGAAAGGGTCGTTGCGAGCGTTGATCGACCCTGAAAGGTCTTTACCAAGCTTCGTCCTTCGAATTTATCCAGATCGATACTTCTATACGTCGATGGGCGTTCTCACTCGTGAAAAACTCGTTCATAGATTCCTTGGCCTTATCTCGAACGATACACGGGACGAGTCTCGGTGAAGATCCGCTGCAAAACGAACAGCAGGTTCACTCAAGGTTGGCTCACGAGCTAAAGGGAAATCAAATTTTCGAGAACAGAAGCGAGAAAATCCCCCAGGGGAGTCGACTGGCGGGGATAGGAGGCTGCGAGTAGAAAGAGGTTCGCCAAGTGGAACGTAATTGTACACGGCAAAGGTTCAATTTACTGGACGATCCGGACGTAACGTGCGATAAAAATTGAGGCCATGCCCGGAACACGCGATCAGCAGCGCTGGTCTATGAAAAAGGGGGGTAGGGCTAAACGTTTGTTTCCGATTAAGAAAGCGGGCTGTCTGCCAGACCCGCCAACAGCTTCTCCAACGCGATCCGGTCTCGAGAATCTCGTTCCTTTCCGCCGAGGGGACCCTTGGATCGTTCTCGGCTGACTTTGCAGAAAATGACGGAGACACTCGAGGGGTTGAAAGGGTTGGCAAAGTGACAGACCGCGGCACGAACCAGTTCCTCTGGAAAAAAAGAATTTCTTCGGCAGAGTACCCAGCTGTTTCTCCTCATCAGAGGGTTCTGCCCGCGTTTTTTTTTTTTCATTTTTGAGCTAGGCCAATGAAACTTTTGGCTGTTTCCTCAATTACCTCCGGGAATTCTCGGATTTTAATTTTATTTCATTTTCTTTCTCTTTATGAAAGTCGTTTGAGCCTTCTTTTCGGTGGTAATTTCCATAGACTGTTGCGATGGAAATGGACGTGCTTGGAAAAAATGATCGAGCCATTTAAAGGATATTTCTTCCTTGGAGAATATTCCGGTTAGAATGTATTTTGAATGAATAAGAAATTATAATTCAATTGCGTATGTGTATTAGCTTACTTCTAGTAATCATTTTCTTGTTTAATTTACTAACTCTTATGTAATATCTTTTCATTGTCTCGTCTTTAGTATTCTTTCTTGCTGGGCTTAGAGTACATGGTATTCTCTTATTCTTTTGTTACTCTCCGCGAGACTAGTGGCGTCTCATAATGCACAAGATATTCGATTGTTCCATGCACAGTTGTAGATTGAGTTTCAAAATGTCGAGGTTTAGCTGACTCAAATAACTCTATCTTTACTATAAGCAAATGGCGCATAAACTTCACGAGTTTTTATTCTCTTTTGCGCAAGGACACGAAATGCCGAACTTTGGTAGAGAAAGGTTGGATAGATTGCCGGTGGAAGTTTGAAGATAGAGCGGAAGAGGAAAAGAAGCCAGCCAAACTCCCTTATCCCAAACTCGCTGGCAACAAATCCGCGGATCACGCAGTAGTTTTAGTCGGTGACAAGTCAGACAGGCCGGCGTAAAGGAAACATATCTCGGGCGGATATTCGTCCTCGTCGAAACGCTTCGTTTCGAGCAAAACTCTATATCTGCGGAAGCGAACAGACGTACGACGAGGAAGGGATGGTTATTGTTTCGATGTAGAGTCGTTCTTCGACTCGCGTGATTGGACAAAAGGGAGCAAAGGGGAAGAAAACGAGCGGATAGATTTCCTTTCGGAGAAAATTGCTAAAAGAAGATATAGTTTCAACATCATTTTCAGTAAAAAGGAAGTAAAAAGGAAGTAAAACAGGAACTCGTAAGCTGTAAAATGAAGGAAGGAATTGCCGAGTTGGATAAAAACTGGTCGGTTCGAACTCACATCAGTAACGGATTTACGCAAAAATTCGACCGAGTCCGTGCACAGTTTCGTTGCATTTCGTTTAATCATTCGAATTAATTCAAACTCGGCGCCAAAGCTTTTTCTCATTACGTTCGTTCAATGGCCCTTTTCGCGTTCATCCTGTTGCAGCGATGTACATACAGCGAAAAATTCTCTGACCACGGCGACGATTGTACCCGTAAAGGTGAAGCGGAAAATAAACGCGCTTGCCTGCTTGCTTATTCGTTCTCCCACGCTGGTCTCTCGCCGATACGCATCGAGAGAGCATATTAATTATATCCTCGAATCAACGCGCTCTAAATGGACGTATTTAATTATGCGTTACTTAATTACACTTGTAAATGTATTTATGGTAGCCTGTCGTCAGCTCCGTATTAAAACCGTATTAAGTCCGTATTAAATCCGTATTACAGACGAGCGCGTCTGTTCCAGCTCGAATACATTTGACAACGCACTTTATACCTGTGCGCAAACAGCTCCAAGTTGAGCGTAAGCGAATTTCTCAGGGAACCTCTAAATCACCTTCGCTTCGCGTTCTCCGAATCTCGCGTCACTTCTACACACTCTTGAGAACTAGCCTTGCCGCCAGGGAAAAGCTACTCGAGGCGTTATACGTTGGAAATATACAGTTCTTTTGCCTCTCGATTTCCTTCCGGCGTCGAGCATTGTTGTCGTGAATTCCTTCAAAGCGTTACATTCGTCTAGTTCCTATCCTGCACTCTACCGGTTTTCCGTGTAGGATCTATGAAAACGAGAGATAGTATCTACACTTTAAAACCGTTCTTCGCAGAGCTCGCTCCTATATTTCCCTCAAAACGAATGATAGTTTTAGTACAAGCGTACTTTGATCGCGTTAAACACATGGCTTAATTGACTCAACGTTACCTGCCCGAAGGGAAAGGTATACAAATCATACGCTTAGCCGCTAGACGATCATAGAAAAGCTTCGTTCATGAGTGTGATCTGAAATAAAGAACCAGAATATTTTTCTACAGAAACATACTAACAAACGCAAGTTTTCTCCGTCAAAGGAACTTACGACTCAGGGATCCAACAAACGAGCAAATTCAATCGGGAATTCGTCGTCGTTCAGGACGTGACTCGGATTACGCGGATGGAAGCGATAGGTATAAAGGACGATAAAAAAAAGGGGGAGTGCGGGAGTGGAGCAGAGTCAGTTTGAAATAAAGCGCGGGTGTTGGAAGGTTGGAACGCCTCGAGGCACCGATAAAGGGAGCGGATAGAAAGAAAATAGGAAAGATTCGCTATAAAGGAATTCAATCAGGCGGTTAGGATTACCGAGCCGCTGTACGAAGCTTTGCCCAATAAGCTAACGCCTAAAATTAGTTTCCGTCTTCTCCCTCAGCTTCTCTCCTTCATCTTCTCCCTTGTCTTCTTTCCGAGAAACTGCCCCTGGAGAAGCCTAGCTGCTTCCTCTTTCTCCTTCTTTGCGAGCTACCTGGCTGCCTGCTACAGCAATAGTCCCTGCCCGAGTTCCTGCATAAGCCTGCTTTACTTCTTCCGCATCGTCGATCTTTTTTTCTAGGCTGCTTGCTGCCGGAGCTCGTTTCTTCCCTCCCTCCCTCCCTCCCACC